>NW_027495258.1:0-235290 GCF_021521415.1 Bidens hawaiensis
GTTTGGAGGCTATTCACTGATGGAGCCTCCAACAGCGAAGGGTCCGGCGCAGGCCTCAAACTGGTGGATCCTGATAATCATGAATATACTTATGCTATCAGGTTGGACTTCAAGAGTACCAACAATGAGGCTGAGTATGAAGCCCTGTTGGCTGGTCTGCGCATCGCGCGCAAATTTGGGGTTAAAAGACTAGAGGTGCATGTTGATTCTTACTTGGTAGCTGCTCAGGTCAACGGCCTATATGACGCCAAGGAGAACACAATGCCTCTGTATCTAGAGCAGGCAAAAAAGCTCGTTGAGCAGTTTGACTTCTTCAGAATCATACACATCTCGCGCAGCGAAAACAAGTCCGCTGACGCGTTGAGTAAAATGGCATCAACTAATTTTGATCACTTTGGCAAAGATGTCAGGGTGGAAGTAATGAGCAGCCCGTCAGTGCAAACGCAATCGGTCCTTGTAATTCATACAACCCCTTCATCCTGGATAACTCCAATAATGGAATTCCTGAAGGAGGGGAAGTTACCGGACGATCGCGCACAGGCGAGAAAGATAAGACACAAGGCACAGAACTATGAATTACTTGATGGTACATTATATCGGCGCTCTTATCTTGGACCACTCATGAAATGCCTGGATGCTGAAGAAGCAACCTATGTGATTAGGGAGATTCATGAAGGAATCTGTGGAATTCACGCTGGTCCGCGCATGGTGGTTGCCAAGGCGATGAGCTCAGGCTACTATTGGCCAGGCATGTACTTGGATGCGCTAAAAGAAATCCAAAGATGCAAGGCATGTCAGAGCTACGCGCCAAACACCATGCGTCCAAAGAACAACTTGATTCCAGTCACCTCCGCATGGCCTTTCCACAAATGGGCCATTGATATTGTGGGGCCCCTGCCTCAAGCGCAAGGGCGAGTGAAATTTTTGGTAGTGGCGATAGACTATTTCACAAAATGGGTTGAGGCCAAGCCACTAGCAAAAATCACAGCTGAGGCGATGAAGCAATTTATCTGGAGCCACATCATTTGCCGTTTTGGCCTTCCTATGGAAATTGTGAGCGACAATGGCAAACAATTCACTGACAGGAAGATATCAAGCTGGCTCAAAGAATTGCACATCAACCAAATCTTCACGTCCGTCTACCACCCTCAGGGGAATGGCCAAGTGGAGCGCGCGAATCAAAGTTTGCTAAATGGGCTGAAGAAAAGGTTGGAGGGAGAATCCCATTCTTGGGTCGAAGAGTTACCTAATGTCCTGTGGGCGCACAGGACATTAAGCAAAACTAGCAATGGCGAATCCCCGTTCAGCCTAACCTATGGGACAGAGGCTATGATCCCAGCAGAAATTGGATGCCCATCCCATAGGGTACTCATGATGAGCAAAACTGATAACGAGCGCGAAAGAAGATTGGACCTTAACTTGCTTGAAGGGCGCAGAGAAGCGGCTATCATTAATGAAGCCAGATACAAGAAAAAGCTGGAAAAATATTATAATCAGCGCGTTAAAGAGTGCCACTTCAAGAAAAATGATTTTGTCCTTCGAAACAATGAAGCTAGTCGCGCGATACCCCCAGGAAAAATGTCCCCCAATTGGGAGGGACCTTATCAAATTTCAGAAGATTTGGGGAAAGGCGCGTACACTTTAAAAGATTTGAATGGAAAAAAGATACCGCGCGCGTGGAACGCGGCACAACTTAGAAAATGCTTCATGTAAAAAGTTCAAATATGTAATCAAGGCTTTTAAGCCATCATGAATGATGATTCGCGCTATCTTTCAATATTTGTCGCGCTATCTTTCAATATTTGTTCTATTACCTTTGCATACATGTTTCACACTTCCTTTATTAATTTGGAACAATATGACAACACTATATTGACTTCAAAGCAACATAAAGCGAAGTAAAACATACATGCGCGAGCCTTAGCTCAAACGCGTTAACGAGTCTTAACTCTAAAACGCCAGGGCCTTAGCCCAAACCTACGAGCCTTAGCTCAAACACGTTAATGAGTCTTAACTCTAAATACGTCAGGGCATTAGCCCAAAACAAAGAGCCTTAGCTCAAAACACTCACAAACATCCATCTTACATCCCGCGCAGCCTGATCATAAAAATCCTTAAACACAACTAAGGCAAAGTACAGGCCATATCATGTTAAGGTCTCAGGTCGAGGTCGCGCGCGGAATCATAGTGGATATCTGAGTAACGCACGCTGACATGTAATGGCTAAACTCATACTTCCATATAAATACCGCGCGACAACGACGCGCAACAAATCAATAATGAAAAGTTAGCGCGCATGTCAGCATGAGCAAGATACTGCGAAACCACAAACAAAATAGAACAGAGGTTAAGTGAATAATTTCCTTACAACCTTGTTCTTATTTTAACGTGCAAGCATATCTTGTATCTACAAAGCAAACATGAAGAGATGAATGGAAATGCGCAAGATGAAAGAAGGAGAAAACAGGTTTCATTCCATTGCATTGAAATTTACAAGTATGATGAGTTACAAATTACAAGTACAAAAGCAAAAAAATAAAAAAAAAATAAATATACAAAATTTGATGAAGGGCTTCTCAAGTCTCCACGTCGACGTCAGCCGCTTCATCACCCTCATCATCTCCCGCAGCATCTGGCGCAGTCTGCTCCTCATCCCCGAACTGACCATAGTCAAGTTCTTCCTCCTCATTGGAGTCTTCGATCACAACGGTGTCAGGAGCAGATTCTTTCGCCGCGCCAGAGCCGCTGGCAGGGGCAACATCCCCCGCGCCACCATCATCGCCACCAGCCCTCTCGCATTCATCAAGCAACTTCTTTAGCGCGCCGAGGTCGGGCTGGTCAGCAAGCGCAGCTATCTGTAAATCATTAGAAAAGTAATGAGTACAAAACACTTAGAAAAGTTAGTCAAGTAAAACTCATTAAAATCAAGGTACCTGCATAAGGATGGGGATGAGAGTATTCATATACTTTTCCCCCACCGCGGCCATGTCCGCGCAGGCCGCGTCGCTCTTGTAAGGGTACTCGGATGGGTTCTTCTTCAACATGCCATAGTCATACCCATCCGTAAACCCTTCAGCTCGGCCCACCAAGCGCGCGGCGGCATTGCAGTCCATCACAAGGGCTTGAAACTCGGCGGAATATTTCATCGCCAAAGCGCAGCGAGCCATGCCCTGTGACACCAGCCATTGGCGATCCTGCGCGAGGCCAGCAACAGACGTCTCGAGGGCAGGAACCTGAGAGTTTAATAACTCAACAGTTTCCTTAGTCTTTTTTAGTTCCTCCTTATCAGACGCTGCTGCCGCCAAAATTTTTTCTTTCTCCGCCTGCGCAGCACCAAGTGCTTCCTGGCTAGACGCCGCCGTCGCCAAGGCCTCATCTCTATCGGCCTGCGCGGCCGCCAAATCCCTTTTCAGGCGCGCAACCTCGCTCTCCAGTGATGATTTCTCAGTGATACTCTGGACGATAGCTTGGTCACGCGCCTCGGCCTGCTGTTCCAAGACACGCACTCTGCGCGCGTACTTGGCAACTTCGGCCTCCGCCAACTGCTGCTTCTCCCGCGCAGCTTGGAGCTCATGCCCGCGCTTGATGTATGCGGTGTTGGCACTTGCTCGGTTTTCACTGAGCTCCGCCTGGAGTTTCTCAGCTCGCGCGCGAGCATCAGACAGGTTCCAGGCGGTCACCTTAGCCTCTCGCTGGGCTTCCACAAGAGCGTCGCGTACTTTAATATAATCACGACGAAGCTCTTGGGAAGCAGCGAAGAAAGCCGACCCAGCGAAAACATGGTCGTTCAGCAAGTCCGCGCGGGTGCGCTCCTCCTGATACCTCCTTTCAGTAGGAGGCACGGCATGAGCCCAGAAGTCCTCGCATACGCCCATGGATTGAAAGGAACTCTCTTCATTAATATTCCATCTCGGGCGGTAAACGTGGTCACCTTCCTGCAAAACACAAGAAAAGTTCTAAGTCATAAAACATAATGTTCTAAGTCATAAAACATGCTTATATGGAGGTACGCGCAGCGGACCAACAAATCAATACATACCTGCGGGGATGAAGCAGAAAAGTCAGCGCCAGCCCCACCAGAAGTCTGCGCTGGGAACACTTGCGGCATCGCAGGGCTGGCGCGGTCTCCCAAGGAGTCTTCAGCTTGAACCCCCTCGTCCTCCTCATCTTCTTCAACAGGCCTATTCTCCTGCGACCTGGAAGGCTCCAAACCAGCCTCGCGGGGAGGGCTGCGTGCAGGAGGAGGCGAGGGAGGTCTCGACGCCGCCAGTTCGGCGCGCAATACGGTTTCCTGCTCCTTGGTAATCCCAATAAGGGGAGACTCAGCACTAGCAGGAGCAGGACCAGAACCAGCGGCGCCGGCAGCGGCGCCATGAGTATCACCAGCAACTGTTGCGCCAGCTACAACTCCTATGAACAAATAAACAAGGAAAAATGGTTTATGACTGACTCCAAAGGGAAAAATAAAGAAGACAAGTGTGCAAAACATACCTTGGCGCAATTCTGTTCGCGCGGCGAACATCGCCATAAAATTCATTCTACCCTTTTCAGAGGGTAGAACAGGGGACGCAGCCTCGGCATCTTGTGGCGCCTGTGGCTCATCTCCTACCGTCGCCGGTTCTGCAAACATTCAAAGGAGGAAAGGTTTAATAACGATTCAGCCAGATGAAGATAAGCAAAGTATACCTGTTGCAGGCGCGGCACTGCTTCTCTCTTCAGCCGCGCGAACGGAGGAGGCGACGCCCCCATACCTCAAGTGGACAGGAGGCCTGCCCACTCTCACAGGCAAGGAAGCTAAAGAAACCTTGGTGGTAAACACCTGGGTTTCCTTTGGTCCCTTCGTTTGAGCATGGGGATGAGCGACAGGGGTGTCATCTTTCTTCTGTTTCTTACTGGCCCCTGCGCCAGATTTCCCCTTAGCTTTGCGCTTTAGTAGGGGCGCCTCCTCTTCCTCCTCCTCCTCTTCCGCGAGCTCTAGCTCGTAGTTTTCAAGCGCATCTACAAAAACAACCAACAGAACTGTTAATAAACTTGGATATTCTAAAGGAATGAGCATAAGTGCGAAGGCTTACCAGGCGCGTCACCGTCAAAGTCAAAATCCAGATCCACTGGGATGAACATGTCATCGAAGCGATCCGGGAAACCAACCTCCCCAGCGCCAAGTTCGACGGAGCCGCCCTCCACATGTTCATCATAAGCGGCAAGGATGTAATCCTTGGTGACTGCGCAAAGACAAGTTAAATGATATCAGCAAAAGAACGATGTTCGCGCAAAAATAAAAAAAAAAAAAAAAAAAAAAAAAAAAAAAAAAAAAAACATACACAACCCGTCGACTTGGATAACGGGCTCAAGCGCGCTGTCGGCCCAGAGCCTGCTCATGCCGACCCCAACCAGCGCCTCCTCGCAAATTTTCTTCGCGGGGGATGGTTCGGCGGTCAGTTTCTTAACCCATGCGCCAGTTGGGTTCTTGAGGACACCCTCATCCGCAGGCGCAGAAGTGATAGAGCGCATGGTCATACGGATGGGGATCACACCGGCCCTAATGTAAAAAAACCTCTCAGACCAGTCATGAAGGCTCTTGAATGAAACAGTGGAGCACTTCACCTTCTGACTGCGAGGAATAAAGGAGATCCAATTGTCTTGGATCTTGGCCTTATAAAAATACTGAAAGCGCCGAGGAGTGGGTTCCTCGCGCTGGGATTTGCACATGAACTCAAAGTGAGTCACGCGCACGAGTCCAAACGGATGGACTTGGGATATATGAATCCCATAGAACTTCAGCAGTGCACCCACAAACCTTGTCATCGGGAGACGAAGGTTGCAGTGGGTGAAAAAGTGGCTATATAGGGATATATAGCCGGCAGGCGGGTCCGCCGCCGTTTGCCCGGACCTAGGCAACATGCAGCCAAACAGGGTGGGAAAGCCCTGAGAGGTGATGAGGTGGTCGAGATCTGCCTGCTTCAATTTGCAGGGGATTTCATTCCACCTTTTGGTGGCCTTGGTCCTCCCTACTTCCTCCGATGTGGTCTCAACAACCTTCTTCCCCTTCCCCTTTTGCTTCAATGTCGACATCACCACAGATTTCACACGGCGTCTTCGAGAGGCAACGGAGGTGATTGAAGGGCTAGACGAGTATGAACTATCAGACATACAACTGCAATAGCCGATAATCGAGGATTCGAATCGATATAAACACTCAAATCAGAATGTGAAAGCAGAAACTTGAATTTTAGCAACAATGAAGATGAAGATAAAAATTTCCTAAGGGCCTGCTTTTATAGGCCCAGGAGAGAGAAATGTGGCAGCTGATCGGATTTCACGCGCCCCCACTCGCAGGGGCAAGCCAACGAAGGCGCGACACGTGTCCCTAACAGCTGTGTGAGGGGACATAAAGATGTAACCGACCTGCCACGGAACAGAGACGCGCCCCCACTCGCAGGTACTAACCAATGCGAGTGCGACACGTGTTCAAGACAGCTGTGTGAGGGGACATGAAAGGCAACTGTAGCACCTCGAGCACACGAAACGTCTGACACGTTAACGGCGCACGTCATCACCAACCAACCACGTGTTTGGACCTTTCGTTTTCAACCAAATGGATAGAACTTCGCGCGACGATGGAAACAACCAAGAAAACGACAAAACCCCCTTTAAAAGGACAATTCAGTGAGTCTAATATCTATCTTACCGCGCTCGCGCAAGATAAGACACACATTAGACTGGGGGGGCTTGAAGAGGTATGTACCCGCCTCAACACCAAGCAAGGCGGGTCAACCCACAAGATAAAGACATTATGAAGGCACAAAGCCAAAACCCAGGCGCATGGCGCATACAAAACATGCTCAGGCATCATATGCTCGCGCATCACATATGCGCGCGGCGCATCAACGCGCGGCGCATATCACATGCTCTTGCACATCACATATGCTCGCGCGTCACATATGCGCGTGGCGCACCAGCGCGCGGCGCATATCACACGCTCATGCATATCACACCTGCACATGAAATATCTGCGCGTGAGAATAAAAAGAAGACTTCGCGCATCCTCAGGATGGGCGCATATCACACGTGCACATAATCAACCTCGTCCTTATCCAAATCAGGATTAGGGCAACCTTGATTGTGCACGTCAGACAATCTTCCAGAAGGCATCTTTTTAAGGAGTAAGAATATGCTGATGTTGACAGCTGCCAAATGAAAGGTCGACAACTCAGCATGACACCTGTGCTACCACATGATTACAACCAACGAGAAAGCGCCAGGTGTCCCAGAGGACACGTGGCGCAGTGCGATTGGAGGAGGCCAACGAGGCTGAGCCCAACCAGTGGAAACCCTAGCACTATAAAACAGCATCAACTCCACTTTGATGACACATTCACACTCAATCATTGACAGTTACAAGCAGTGATATCACATTCAATCATATTGAATTATATTCACTCACAGTCAGTTACAGAAAACACACAGTCACACAATCAAGAGTATTCAGCGATTCAGCAATACTCTTGAGATTCACTGACTCACACATTATTATCTTCTCCACAAAGATACTGATTCTCACGCCGGAGGGTTACCCCAAAGAGGACCCCTCTGTCCCTTTCTGAGGGGTAAGTAACGGCGCTGTTCATTTTGTAGGTGGAAGAACACGGATCCAGAAGAACCATCGGTGAAACAGTTTAATCATACCCGAGGAAAGTAGATCTGCTACCAGTGAGTAGATCCACGTTTCTTCAATCGTGTCAAATATGGACATTAGTGGACCACGGGGATTCATAGAAGACAATCAGGCATCCACAAAATGATGGACATGAATTTAGTATTTTTGATGTTTAAAACGTTTAAAACTAGTGAACCTTTTAAAAACATTTAATTCAAAGTCACAGATCTATGGTTTACCATATCATGTAAATGGCGTAACATCTTGGATTAAAAAGTGTGAGGCGAACAAAAACAAGGATGTCCTCAGCCAAGGCGAGCAGCGAAAAGCGTTAAAGCGAACGCTTTTGAACACGAAACGACCGTATTTTAAGAAATATTTAATTATTTTATAAGCCACAAATTATATACAAACCACGTGATAATATATATTAACGTCTAAAACATCAACACATATATATCTCAAAATTCCAAAAGTAGTGTAGAACAATTTTTCAAGTACCACATTACTCGTTCAAAATATTAAAGTAGCATAAAAATAAGTTATCGAGTACCAAATTACTTGAAAATTTTTCAAAAAAAAAAAAAAACTACTCTAAAGTGTTTCAACTTTCATACGTTTATGCCAAATGTGAAAAATCTCAAAATGATTAACTAGTTCAAGTGACTCGTGTGACTTCTTGAGAAAACTTCGTAATAATAACATGACGGATATGTGATAATTTTTACACCACATTTCCATATCTTACAAGCATCTTTTTTTTTTGTGTGATTGGCTATCATCTTACTATTATATTAAAGCAAGACCATGTAGACACATGTCATCTTTTTAAAATGTTTACATAGGATAACACATATTTTCAAAATTAAACCATATTTAAATCTATTAAATTAATATGCTATATTTATTATTATTATTATTTTTAAAATTCCTGAATTAAATTTTTATTAACTCTCATTTAATCGTGATTGCCAAAATAAAATAAAATGCTTAATGTTTATTTATTTATTACGTCTTTTAAACTAATTTTTAAAATACTTTATTTCAAAATATTATTATTATAAAGATCCATTTGATTTGTGTAAAACAACTAACATATGGTTAATCTATTTAAAGTCTATTTTCAAGTGTTTGTATATCTAAATACACAGAATTTGCCTTCTATGAAAATTTAGTTAAGCTTAACTTGATTCTTAATTTATTTACCATTTTAAAATTAAAGTTATCATTTCGTACCATTAAATTGTATATAAACATCTTTTTTATTGATGTTATATTTTTTATTCAGCCCGTGTATTACACGTACTAACCTAGTACTTTATAAATATGAAAAACCAGTGTATACCCGACGTTGCTTCGGAGCAAGTCAGTAAAACCCGAGCAATAGTATGTCGGTCGTAAGAGTTGAGGCGGTAAGTTGACTCGAATTCAGTTGGTTTCGGTTACGTATTTTATTGTACCTGAACTAAACCAAAATAAAAACAAAAAATAATAAAAGGTAGGCCACTGGGGTGGCGTCGGTCGGTAAAACTCGGGCGCTGGTAAAACTTGATTGTTGTCGATCCCGAGTGTAAAGTGTTGAGGCAGTGAGTCTATGCAAATCTGGTTGATTTCTGTCACGTTCGTCACGGTAACGGAACTAAAAAAAAAACAAACCAACAAAATCGGCATTCGGTAGGTTTTCTTTATGTTTGTTACGATACATAAACTAAAACAAAATGCGTTGAGTCTATTCGAATTCGGCTGGTTTCCGTCACGTTTGTTACGGTACCGAAACTAAAATAAAACAAAACAAAAAACAAAAGTGATATTCAGTCGGTTTTACAGTACTGTAATTAAAACAAAACATAAAATAAACTTGAAAGATGGTTGGTTTCTTTTCGTTTTATCGAAACTAAAACAAACCAAAAAAAAAACAAAAGAAAGAAAACACATTGACCAATAAGGTGCCGTGAAGCGGCCCAATCAAGACTTTACGGCCCCAAACTTCTTGATTGTATTATTATTATTATAACAGTCTCATTAGTTTTAAAATATTAAAAATTAGTCGTCTAGCATTTTTTAAGTTTGAAAAAAAGTTACCGATAAATAGTTTAAAATAGAAAAAGCTTGCACAATAGTAACTTAACTATTCTAAACTTTTTTTTATTAGGGTATGTTTGGTTGGAGATAATGGAATGAACAGGGAATAAAATGAGAAAATGAATGGAATGAACAAGGGAATAAAATGGATCATTACCATTCTTTTATCTTGTTTGATAGCTTATGGGAATAAAATAAATTATTACTTTATGTTGTTTGGTATATTGTAGGAATGAAATAGAAATAATAAAAAACACTCCTATCTTAAAATACTTTTTACAAAATAAAAAAAAAACTTCAATGGCGACCGTGGTAGCTCCGACACAAAAATGGTGGTGGCGATGGCGATAGCGGCGGCGGTGGCGGTGGTGTTGACGAAGTTGGTGGTGGTGCCAATGGTAGTGGCGGTGGTGGTTGTTAGGTGGTGGTGTAGTTGAGATAGTAGGGTGAATGAGGAATGGAATGAAAAAAAAAGAAGAGGGGTGAGAATGAATGGTTTTGATGGAATGGGATTCCATGTATAATGAATGATTCCATTCCATTAAGTAACCAAACACTACTTTTTTCATTCTCACGTAATGAATCATTCTATTCCTACTGTTATTCCTTCAAACCAAACGCTACCTTAGTATTTGAAACTATCCCAATACTTAAATGCAATGACGGATCTTGAACATTTAGTATGAATGGGCCGAAAGTCACGAGACCCAAAAAATTTTATTCCTACTTCTATGTTTCGGGCCGGCAATCCGATTCGGGTCGGGTCAAATAATAAAAATTCTATAGTCAGTCATTCAACTAAAACACTAATTCAATTATTCAACTAATCATTCTTACACATAAAAATCCAATATTTTAAACAAACAAAGACAAGAAGCGGGGCAGAAGATGAGTACTTGAAAAAAAATAACAACTCAGAGCGATGACCTTTAATATCTTTAAACTCATCAATTACGGATGTCGAATCAAAATTTCAACAAGTTCTCTTTCAATATAAATCACTAGTTTTCTCATGATGATTAACCAAACACGTATCACCACAACAAACAAACATTCTTATAAATTTCACACATTTAACACCACAAATTAGAAAAAATATAATAGAATAATCCTTTGCTTTTAAGTTTTAATTAAATCAAAACACATCAAATTCACATTTAAATATTAAATTCACATAATCAAAAGACTCGCATTTCTAATTCATGAAAGGAGACCAACTTCAAGCACTAATTCTTCCAATATTTTCAAACCCTCACATAACAAACCGGAAAATAAAAAAGCCGGACTTGTTGCTTGCCTAATGTCTAAATTGATTCGTGAGCACTCGTTACTCGACCATGGTTTAGTAGTCCGAGTCTTCTTCGAACGACCTGCTTTTGCTTCTTCAACTTCTATTTTCACACCTTAATGCCAAAGCAAAAACTCTTCTACTTCAGTTGTCCGATTAAGGTTGGGAGTGTGGACTTACTATTAGGTTTTTTTAAAATCATTTGGGCTTGGATTTTTTTGTTTTAAAAAAATTGGCTTATGGGAATTTCTTTAAGTTTATTAGGTAAATGGTTTCTCGTTCTTCGGCTTTAACGAATTTATTTTAAAAACAAATTCAAGTGTGGCCGGACACAAATGTTATGGATGGGCCTAACACCAATAATATGGATGGGTGGACTCAATATATTTATTTATTATTTTATTTGACATTTTGAGAAAAATTTACCCTACTAAGCGAAAAAGCTGGATGGGCCAAGGCCCACCTTGGCCTGTTAGAAGATCAGTCCCTGCTTAAGTGAGCTTTCTTAAGATAGAATGTAATCCGATCATACTGACTTTGACGCTTTAAGTTTGACTCACCCAGGTGCAACATCAAGGAGGAAACTCACTATTATGTGAAAATCCTTGAGTTACGCTTCGAATATAAGACTAAATCACAAAGAGATCATGCTATCACAAAGATAAGAAATCAAAGTACTTTGACAATGTCAATCCAGAAATAGAGAAAAAAAAAAACTCAGGGAACTCATCATTTAATCTAGTACGAGTACTTAAATATATAATTTATTTATCAATTTACTAAATTGAAAATTTATCACGTTCAAAAACAGATAGACCCAATACCGCATTCATTAAAGATTTATGATGCATGTGTTAGGTGTATTTAATGTGTCCGAGCATGTCCTACGGATGTATTAGAAATGATCCATTAGGCTGCGTACTATGGTGGGGGGCTTCGAAGCCCCTCCACAGTGCCACGTCAATGCCACGTAGGCACTGGGGGCATCGAAGCCCCGGGGCATAATGCCCCTCTAAGGTGAGGGGGCTTCGAAGCCTAACCTTTTTTATTTTATTTTTTTTAAAAACAAAAAAACCAATACAAATAAAAATAAAAAACATATACATAAAAACCAATACAAATAAAAATAAAAATCCTACAAATAAAAATATAACTAATGCTTGTCGTCGTCGTCCTCGTCCTCATTTGCATATTTGACCAATATCTTTGCTCTTCTTTTTTCCATCACCGCCCGCGACACAGGATCTAGATGCGATAGATCTTTTGTGATGAGCTCGAGTTCCTTTTGTTTCATTCGCTCCTTGTGGATCGCTTTGTATTCCGCAAGCATCGCCTTTCTTTCTTCGTGCATCTTCATGGGGCCATCCTGTCTTTGTTTTTTAATGTTGGCAATCTCGGCTAGCCTGTGCTCCAAGTTTTCTAGATGCGAGCTCGTGTCGGAACTCTTAGAGGATGTGCTTCTGGACGAAGATCCTCCACCTCTAGCCGCCGCCTTGGCTTTATCTCTTCCTAACGGCCGTGGTAACTCATCCGGTTCATCAAAAATTAATTTCTGATCCAACTCGTTTAGATTAATTTGACAACGACCATCGGACATGGGCTGCGACGGCGATTGATCGGCCGAAGTAGACGTTGTCTTTGACCGTTTGGACGGTCGCGGTGGTGATGATGTCGGGACCGTATGCCACTTTGGCGAGCTTATGCATTGTCTCCAAACATCCAACATGCTAAAATCTTTATTAAGGGCTCTGTATTGTTTTAAGCAGGCCTCCAACACATCGGCATCGCTCATGCCGCTTTTTCTGTTGTTTTGCACGCGGGTGTGAACGGCTGTGAAGTCGGTTATTATTGTGCGTAACGACTTCCATTTGTTGTAGACGGAATCATTCCCGCGATACTCTCCTCGACCCATTAAAGCAAAGAACTTGGTACGTATTTGTACCCAAAACTCCGGCGAAGGTTTGCTGTCACCTTCGATACATATAAAAGCTTAATATTAGTAAACAAAAAAATATAACATGGAAAACATATAAATATTTTTATAATATACCTTGAATCGAGTCTTCGGAAGAGTCGATCCACGCTAAGGCTAACGCCATTACCTCGTCCGCTTCCCACATTTGTCGTTTGCCCTTTTCGGTTGTTCGAACGTCACCCGGGTTCTTTTTTTTATGACTTCTTTTTGGACGCGGGACTTGCGTTACGGGTGCTTGCGTTTCGGGTATCTGGGTTTGTGGTACTTGCGAGGACGTATACGACATTGGCGCCTGAAAGAACATATCGAGGGTAAACGGTGGCATGGGTGGAGGAATCGTCGGTTGTTGTTGGTTTGCATAGAACGGGTTGCTAAGGTCGACGTTATTTGCGAGCAAACTAGCCCACCACATAGAACTCGGATCCCACGGGTTTTGATTCGGGTTCGGGTTTGGGTTCGGTGTTGAGCTTGAGCCCGTGTTCGGGTTCGGGTTCGGGTTCGAGTTAGGGTTCATGATTTGGTGTAAGATGAATGTTGTGAAGATGGTTAAATTTGGTGTGAAGATAAATGTTGTGAAGATGGTTAAATTTGGTGTATATATGAAAGTTGTTTGAGTAAAATTGAGAAAAAGGTTTGAATTTATATAGAAATATTAATTTTAATTTTTTTTTAAAACGACTTTCTGACCGTTGGTGGTGGGCCCCCCACCTCACCCCCTTCCGCGCCCATCTTCCCCTCCACCTTCCCCCCCTCCGCGCCCCACCTATCGGCGCCCCTCGGCAGTGTTTGGAGCCTTCCGCGCCCGTCTCCCCCTCTCTTCCGCGCCCATAGCGCATAGTCTTAGGACTAATGTAAAGCCAAACAAACAGCTTCTGCTCCAAGAACATAGGATTGTGTCGTTATAAGAGATTTGAATACACCTTATGCCTATATTTGAGCATGAGAGTTTTCATCAAAGAGGCAAAAGCCTTTACTAAGGTGTTGTTTGTTTTTTAAGAGGTAAAATGCCTGCAGTCTGCGGACCACATCTGCAGACATCTGCAGCAGAAGAGGTGGAACAAACCTCTACAGTCTGTAAGAAGAAGAATATTTTTTTTTAACACGTCTGCAAACTATTAAAATAAACAAAAATTTAAATAAACCGAATTTTTAAACATAAAAAAGGTCTTCAAACTTAAACTTTATGCAAACCTAATGGAACAAGATCTTCGTTAAACCTAAACTTTCAACAAAAAAACTAATAATAATTCAACAAATCAAATTCTATAAAATAAAAAAAAATAAAATAAAATAAAGGAGAGAGAAAAAAAATTCAACAATAATCGGAAAACAACTCTCGAGCTCTCGTAAGTCAAAAGGAGCCAAGCTCAAGATCGTTTACACAAAATAAACCTAAATTGATAAACACGATATCAATAGTCAGTCTACGAACATCAGTTAAACCTGATTTCAACAAATTCCGATCTTATAAATTTTCAATAGTGTAATCCAATACACAAATTCAAACCGATTACATCACAAATAATACAAATATAGGTAAATTACACAAACCAACAAAATAATAATACTCGGAGTTGTAGGTGTGTGGCAGTGGGCGACGGAAGTGGCGGACCTGCCGCAGGTGAGGGGCGACGAAGGTATAGGGTGGTCGGAGAAGGGGTGGTGGAGGCAGGGGAGGGGCGATGGAGGTGTGGGGTGGCTGAAGAGGGGGCGACAGAGGCAGGGGAGGGGCGGCGGAGGTGTGGGGTGGCTGGAGAGGGGCGGCGGCAGAAGGGGAAGGGCGGCGGAGGTGTGGGGTGGTTGGAATGGGGGCAGCAGAGACAGGGGAGGGCTGCGATGGAGAAGAGAGGAGAGGGGTGGAGGAGTTGCTAGGGTTGATGGAAGAGCTTGGTGAGAACATATGTGGGAAGACGTTAGAAGCTAATGGTCCAAGTCTTCTCCAAGAAGAGGACACATAGACCTTTTTTAATGAAAGGTCTTTCAAAAACAAACACACTGCAAATCACAACGTCTGCACGTGGTTTGAGCAGCGCAGATAAAAGAGGCCAGTAAAAGCTTTTGAGAAAAAAAAAGCCCCTAAGTAAGTTATTTCCACTTTACAAAGATTATAAAGGTAAATATTAACCAAGTTTTATTAGACCGACTCCAATGCAACAGCCTGCATTTACTACATGCATCCTAGTCATTCCTGCCATATCAGTTTTTTACCCATCCTTCTCACATGCACTCTCTCTCCTTTTTTTAACTCCAACCCATTTTTTCCACATGCATCCACTCTCTTCCACATCACCATTTCTTTTCCTATTTTTCTTTAGAACCTTTCTATTGATGGGAAAACAATTAATATTGGGGGCCCATAAAAATTGGAAAATGCATTGCACGTAGGAACCTACGTGCTTCATATTTTCTTTTAGCTCCATTGAGCACTTCAGACAAATGAACAAAATGCATATGAAATGTATGTATGTATGTATTGGAGCCAGTCTTATTGCTCATTACAAATGAGAAAAAATAATCATTAAATAGTAAGCTGAAATTCATAAATGTTCAATTAATGTCAAATTAGAAACTAAAATAATCACTTAATTTGTTAGTAAAATAGTTGGTTATACCTCAAATTTTCTTTAAAATAATCAATTAATATCAAATTATGACTCCAAGATCAGCAAATATAGTTTTTAGAAGATTGGGTTTTGCGATTCAAAAAGGAGTAGCGGCGCAACTTGTTGCCCACTTGCCTTCTGTTTCGATGTAATCCAATAAACAATCAACTATTAGCCTAAAAGTTGATTAATGTTATGCAAATAGTAATATAACTATGTTTTTTTTTAGTTCTTTTTTCATTTGAAAAGAATAGAAGAGACGTAATGACTAACAAAAGTACAAAGGCTTAGTGATGGCCCCGTGTAGTCACTATTGGGTCTCTTAACGAATAGTTAAAAATACTATAAGGCCATGTTACAACATATAAGGCGTAAAGCACCCCATTTATAACACAACTTACTATTATGCCATATTATTCTTGGAATTAAATTAAACTGTATGCACTCATGTTTGAAAGCACCCCATTTATAACACAACTTGTCCCTTTCTCGATGGTAGAACAATTCATGTGCATGTGAAATGAATATTAATAAAAAGGAATACCATAAAACAAATAATGTCTTTATAGTTTTATCCTTTTTTTTATTGACAGAATTAATTTTTTTATTTTTTCTAAAAAAAATTGATGATTAAAATATATGTAATGTTTTGTTAGAAGTTAATTTTAAAATAGTAAAGAAAAATTCGATAAATGTGAAACAGGCTTAATAGGTAATAACTAGTGAGACGTTGATCATGATAATAATTTTATTTCTTAAAGTACATTATCTACATTTGTCAGAGTGATTGTAACATAACAAATATGATAAGATGATACGTTTACAAAAGTTTATAGTAAAACGTCACAATACTGCTTTATCCCTAGGAAAATCAAAGTTCACTTCCCTAGCTCTATGCATCCCCTTTTCTAAAAAGGTATGATATTTTTAAGTTTTTAACTTTAAGTATGCACGCACTTCTGGTTTCCCATGTTATATTTTAGGGCTTATATGTTTTAATCCATAAGGTTTTATTGATTTTTTCCTCTTAAGTTCTATACTTTTATTAACGTTTTCAATAAACTTTGAATTTTTTTTATTATTTTAACCTTACAACCTTTTTTTTCTATATAGATTTAACCGACTAATAGTAGTCGGTTTTAAATGAGGTCACGTTGTGTTGTTAGACCATGTGTAGCGTATGAAGCCCTATAATAAAATGTGTAAAGAAATCATAATTTTTAGCTTTTCAAAATCTTATCGGACAACACCCTTTATCGTCAAATAGGGACAAGTGGAAATGGGATTTTGAAGATCAAAAGGATTTTATTGTTAAACAAATTAGAAAGTTGATAAAAATGCTTTCAGAAGTAGCGTGGAAATCGAGTCTCGTTTGATCGAATCTAATTGTTTCGAACACAATTGAACCGAAAGACTTTTACACTTGGTTCAAAAACACACATCTACCTTAGTAAAAGAAACAACTTGTGGAAGGAATTATGCTTATTACGTGGTAGGTCATTTGGATGACTAGGAACGAAACTATATTTAAAGCCAACGACTTAAAGATGGAACTGATTTTTGATTCGATAGTGCATTGCTCTTTTATTTGGATTGTAACCAGGAATAAAAAAAGTAAAAGTAGTTTGGATCGAGTGACTTCAAAATCATTAGTTTTCATGTAATTTTGTCTTTTGTTTGCTGGTTAGGTTTTTTAACCAACATCTTTTATAAAATCATTGTTGTTGCCCAAAAAAAAAATAAAAAATTAATCCCCGGTGCACTTTGGTACTCTGCCAACGCTGCCGCAATGGTGTCCGCATCATTCGCACTACCCCACTTGTTAAAAAATTGTTGGTAAACCCATTGAAATAGTTGGCATTTTGCCGTTTCTATCGGACCATTTTCCCTATATAGAATCGTTCTTTCGGTATTCATCTCCTTTGCCCATTAGTTGGAAAAAAAAGTTCCCGGACTTTGTTTTAAAATATGTCTAATTCCTGATAGTTGGCTATAAAAAAGTAGAAAACATATTAGTAACCATTAATATTATTTTTAATGAAAAATAAAAAAATAAGAAAATAATATTAAACACTTACCACATTTGGGATCTTTCAAAACCATGGTCCACGACTGTGCAAGTGTGTAATACTTTACTCGCATCCACGACACAGTTATTTTTTTAGTTTGAGGTTCGCCGGCGTCTTTCTTTTTGTGTGAGCGCCTTCGTCCAGCTTGTTTAGCTTTGTTCAAACCGGGATGTGTCACCGGCTCAGGGTGCGTCTCCGGCACCGTCTCGTCTTTTGTCACCGGCATGTTCATAGGCAAACCAACACTCATTTGGTGAAAAACACCGACTTATAAGTTAGGCATTCCTAAATATTGCATGTACGACTGAGAAGATGGGAGTTGATTGACTCATTTCGTTGGTGTTTGGTTGGCTGGTGTTCTTGCGTTGATTGAATGCAAATTGCCGAAAACCGAACATTGAATGGTTGAATGGATTCATATTGGGTTAAATGGAAGAAAGAGTTGTGTTTAAAAATATTGTTAAATACTTTTTTGTAAAGATTGGGAGAAAGAGTTGTGTTTCAAATTCTTCTGATTAATTGGATTTATACAGGGGCATATATTTCTAAAAAATAATTTGATTTTTTTTAGAAAATAGCCGTTGACAATTCCTTTATTTTGCAAAGCTCAAATGGTCTGACGCTTCACACAAAACGCCTACCCTTTTTTTAACCCAAAGCGAGCCCATGGGAGGTTACCCCAACGATTTGGGGCGTTTGCGAGGGCTCAAGGCGCCCGGTACACAATGCATTATTGTTGTTGCTTTTATTATTATTATTATTATTATTATTATTATTATTATTAAAAATGACATTGCTATTATTATTCCTACTAAAACTGTTGTTATTATCATTATTATTATTTTATAAAACAAATAAAACAACCATATTTTATGACCAACCATAACACCCTATCATCGAGGGACCATCATCATCCACCCCACCTCTACCGTTATTGTTTGATGGGGCTAATATAACATAGGTATCAATCTTTTTTTCAAAGCACATTTTTAGTACAATTTTTTTCTGTGTTTTATGTCTTGACTATCATTGAACAAAAATTTTTAGCTCACACTACCCTTAACATTTCTTCTATATTCGCCGCTGATTACAACCTTGACAACGACCCTCCCTTCCTACCATTGTCTTCGTCAACTCCACCGCCCTGTTGTCAAATGATAAACAAAAATGAATGCCCACCAGTGATACTTGGACCACCACTCGCCATTGCGATTATCATCAACATCTTAGACCACACACAAGCTATGGATATCTCTAGATCAAAAGTGAAGCTGAATCAAGGTCCTAATAATATGTGATCGTTAATAGGTATAATCTTTTGTTAAAGAACATGTGGCGGAGTTGTTAAACCATACCAGATAAATGTTGTTGGTAAAATTTCAAGAATCCGGAATTCAAAATCAGCTTAAGATCCTAACGATGCACCAAGATCCTGAACAGAGTTAAGTATCCTAAAACAATCTAGCATTTAAATATTATTAACATTGATAATATTATTCTATATGTTTATATTTACCTTGTAGGATGAATTATAATTGATCAAATTAAATCAGGAAACAAATCATTTAATGGTGATTCAAAGAAAGACTAATAGCCCAAAACCGTTACCCGAAGACTCGCCTTGATGATTAAACGGATATAATGCAAGAAACAGCTAGCAATTCATTCCATATCGAAGACTCGCTTAATCATTGAATATTATGACGTTAGGGCTACTACAAGTTATTAATGAAGATAGGATATTCTGTAACAGTTCCAGGATCCTTACAGTGTTCAGGATCCTTTTCATAAACCGATATCCTCAGCAGTTAACGTTATAAACTGACATAATCCTTTCATCTTTAACTTGATATTGCAGGTAACGGTCAATGACGTGAGGTCAAAGGCTCACTTAAATATAAACCAAATACTACTAAATAGATAGCGGTAAGTGGGTATCGAACACTAGGAGTTTGTGGAAAATGTGTTAATAAGTAGCTTAACGATTAAACTAATATAAATGTAAATGACACAAAGTAATTTCCAAGTTGGTTTTTGATTTGATTTTATATCTAAAATAAACTAATACGAAAGTTGTAAACGATTAATTAAACAAGCATTCCTCTCAGGGTTCGGGTTATTGCTCAACACTCTTGTTAACATTCAATGGATAAACCGTAATATCTCGGTTTTGTGTACATGCAATTGTTTGTGATTAATCAAGAACTAAGTACTCAGATTCCTAGATGCGAGGTTGTTACTTAACAATCAATCAATACTATTCTTCCTAGTTCTTCCCAATAAATCTCGATTGCCAACGACACCAAGAACATATGGCTAAAAGCTGGATATAAACAATATAGACAAGTTACAAACAATCAAACAAACACAAGATTATACTAACATAACATTTAGATAATCAATCCAAGTTCAAGAACAATAAACAAAAGTGTTTTGCAAATAACCTTACATCCCGAGAGAAATACCAAAGAACTAGCCACTCATGGCTCGGGAGATCATTCTTGCATCAAGTATCTTGTTTATAACAATCCGACACATAAAGAAATGAATACAAACACCCAAAATGTGTTTTTCCTCTTCAAAAATCGCCCTTGGCCGTCTCCAAGTGAAAAGGTAGTCCAAAAGACACTCAAAATCGGCCTATAAAAAGGCATGCAAATGTGTCTCCGCCCCGGACCGTGGGCCACGGTGTGAACCGTGGTCCAGGTTGCTAAAGTTACAGACCCAGCCTGGCCTGACCGTGGGCCATGGTCTGGACCGTGGTCCACGGTCCACCCCACGGTGCTAGAATCCTCCACGGTACGGTGTAAACTAGAAAGTTTGCTTCAGGTGGACCGTGGTCCACGGTCTGGACCGTGGGCCATGGTGGGGCTCGTTTCCAGTTTCTTGTTTTCTTCGTATCTCTTTCGTTCCAGCTCCGTTTTCTTCACCGTGTTCGCCCGTATTCTCGTAACGCCGCTCTCTAGCTCCTCAAACCTGCAAACACACTAGCAACCGTAGTATACTAATTCCACGGAATTAACTTAATTCTGTAAGCATAATTATATCTTTTACATCACTTAGTTGCTTTCCTACGGGTCGTCTGTCACATTCCCACACTTACCCGTTGCTTGTCCCCAAGCAACACTTGAAATCATAATTGCTTTCAAAACACACCACCAAACATACCACAAGACTGGCTCAGTTAAGGTCTTGAGTCATACCATATTCCCACATAATTAGAGGTTTGCACTAGCTTACTTGATATTACATTTTAAAACATAGAATTCTAGTCAACCTTAACATGCTTTTGGTCTTTACTCACACATAACACACCCTTACTCTTTAACTCCTTTGACGGTGATCATTCCATAGATTACAATAAAACTCGATTCTCCTTGCATACGCTTGTACCATCATCAAATCTCCACCTAATCGTGCTTTAACACAAATGCAAATCAAGAGGTCTTAAACAGGTTGTAATGAGGCTAGGGGTAAAGGTATGGAATGGGGAATATTGAAAGTGGCTCAAGTGATCCGACCCGACTTGTTACATCAAAAATAAAATAAACAAAAGAACACACTACTATCTATATACGCAACTTGTATCATAACTCGATACACATGACTTTAAACATTGCTTCAACTTTTCCTTGTATTTTCTCTCTCTCTCTTTTTTTTTTCTCATTTTCATTTTTTTATACTAACATTGCATAAACAATTAACTACTACTTTCTATTGATTAATAACAAACAACTACAATTACAAAGAAACCTACCAAGCCGGATCGTCTCACAACATACATCGGGGTTTGATTAAATAAAAAGAATAAGTCCAATAAAGTTTTCTAAAGGAACCAACCCCCCGCCCCTATCATTACCCACTCTCATATATGTAATTTATGAGGCCCAACCCCCAAAACCCGCACTTACTTTTATCCGAGACGAGGCTTTAACCTAAGTACCTTAATCACTTTTGCATTTATGCCAAGCTAAGGTCTCGAAGTGCATTGATGGAAAAAGTTCTAACGGAGAATAACCACTCCGTTGCCGCTCTTCGTTTTCCCAATACCCAAGTGACTCTGGGCATGTTATGTGATTTGATAAACCGAAAGCATGCTAACCTTGCCTAGAATACTACTCGACCACATTTTTAACATAGCTAAGAAACTTGATTTTTGGGGGAATTATGACCATGAAAGGGGACCAACACTTTGCCCCGGCAATCTTACCACTTTTCCGGTGTTTCTATTTCAATTGTCTTCTTTTTCATCAAAAAATTTTCATTTCATCATCATTTTTTTTTCTTTTTTTTTTCATTTTTTTTAAAATTTTAATCAAAAGATTCCCCATCCCCACACTTGGGATACATTGTCCCCAAGGTATGGTTTTGAGAAACTAAAAACAAGCACAAAAAAAAAAAAAAAAAAACGCCACCTCTTTCCAACCCGCAACACTATTTCAAAAGATTTCATCCTCCTCCCTTCCACCCAAAAACTAAACCGAACACAAAATAAACAACTGTACAACAATATACAAAAACACATGCACCTGGTGTGACGAGGTCCTCATCAGTAATAAGGCGGCTGTGGCGGCCCGAAGATGGAGGTTATAAAGTCCGAAAATTCACCAAAGTTGAAAGCTCCACTTCCGCCGCTGCTGCCTTCTCCCGATGATGGTGGTGGTGGTGCCATCGACTGCATCGGGTCCACCCACATGGAGTGATGCAATGGAGGCTTTGGATCGTGGGCTACGGTGACCGGACCGTGGGACACGGTTGGGACCGTGGTACACGGTTTACCTGTTATATATATATACTTGACTAAAAGAAAGAAAATTACATAAATATGACAAGACTCAAAATTACCCTACCCCCCATGAAAATCCCGAGTTGTCCTCAACACGGTAAAGAAATCCATACGAACTTCCCCACACGTGACTCGAACATACTCACACGAGAAAGGTGATTTAAAACAAAATAACTGCTAACAAAAAGCTATTTACACCATACCACATACCTGGGCCTTTATGCGGTGGAACCGTCCGGTGAGCTTAAGAGGAAACTGACCTTATCCATGTTCACGTCTTTCCCTTCTAAGTATGGTTTGAGATGATGGCCATTCACTACTTGTTTAGCTTGACTTTGTTTGTCCTCAATCTTCGCATCACCAAACTTCCCGACTCTTGTGATCACATACGGGCCAATCCATTTGCTTTTGAGCTTCCCGGGAAACAATTTGAGTCTTGAATTATACAGCCACACTTTTTGCCCAACCTCAAATATTCGTTTCCTTATCTTGGCATCATGCACTCTCTTCAATTTCTCTTTGTAATTCGAAGCACATTCATACGCCTCACCCCGGATTTCCTCCAACTCGTTCAATTTCAACTTTCTTAACTCACCGGCTTCCTTGTAATCCAAACTAACATTCTTAATTGCCCATAATGCCCGGTGAGCCAACTCCATTGGCAAATGACACCCCTTCCCATACACCAGCCGATAAGGAGTGGTACCAATCGGTGTCTTGTTGGCCGTGCGATAAGCCCACAATGCATCATCCAACTTAGTCGACCAATCTTTTCTATCAACCCGAACCGTCTTCATTAAAATTTTTTTGATTTGTCGATTCGAGACTTCAACTTGGCCACTTGTTTGAGGATGATAGGGTGTTGCAATTCCGTGATTCACACCATAACTCTTCAACAATTTGCCAAATGCAAAGTTCTTGAAATGCGATCCACCATCGCTTATGATAACTCGGGGAATCCCAAATCTTGAGAAGATGTTGGATTGAACAAACTTGCACACCACAGAATGGTCATTAGTTCTCGTTGCAACCGCTTCGACCCACTTTGACACGTAATCAACCGCAACAACAATGTACAAGTACCCGCATGCGTTTGGAAACGGGCCCATGAAGTCTATGCCCCACACATCAAAAATGTCCACTACCAAGATGGGTTGTAAAGGCATTTCATTCCGTTTCGATATACCCCCCATTTGTTGGCAATTTAAACAATGTCGAGCGTATTCACTAGCATCCTTGAAAATCGTCGGCCAATAGAATCCACACATAAGTACTTTGTACCCCGTTTTGGAACCACTAAAATGGCCCCCACATGCCGACGAATGAGTGTGCGTCAAAATCTCTTGTACTTCATTCTCGGGCACACATCTTCTCACTACTTGATCCGCTCTAGTCTTGAAAAGATCCGGTTCATCCCAAATGTATTGCTTAACTTGGGCCGCGAATTGTTGCCTTCTCTTCTTGGACCAATACTCCAGAATCACACCGGTGGCCAAATGGTTGACATAATGAGCATACCAAGGTGCGGTCGATACAACGAGCAACTGTTCATCCGGGAACTTCTCTTTTATCTCCTTCGGATCATCAACACCCTCAAGGGTAATTCTTGACAAGTGATCGGCCACTACATTTTCACACCCCTTCTTGTCATGAATTTCAAGATCGAACTCTTGCAATAATAACACCCATCGAATCAAACGCGGCTTCGCATCTTTCTTTTCCATCAAATAATGCACCGCACTATGATCCGAGTACACCACAACTCTACTACCCAAAATATACGAGCGAAACTTATCTAAGGCACACACCACCGCAACCAACTCCTTTTTGGTGGTGGTGTAGTTCAATTGTGCCTCGGATAAAGTCTTGCTCGCATAATAAATCACCACCGGCTTTTTGTCCACTCTTTGACCCAAAACCGCTCCAACTGTGTTGTCGCTAGCATGACACATGATTTCAAATAGTGTTGACCAATCCGGTGATTGCAAAATTGGTGCTTGCACTAACTTCTCATTCAAACTATCAAACACTTGCAAACACTCATTAGTAAACTCAAAAGGGACATCCTTCAACAAAAGATTACATAAGGGTTTTGAAATTACACTAAAACCCTTAATGAATCTTCTATAGAACCTGGCATGTCCCAAAAACGACCTCACCCCTTTAACATTTTTCGGGGGTGGCAAGGATGAAATTACTTTTATCTTTGCTTGATCGACTTCCATCCCCCTACTTGAAATAACATGACCCAACACAATACCTTCTTGCACCATGAAATGAATTTTCTCCCAACTTAAAACCAAGTTTGTCTCGACACATCGTTTTAAACTTTTTCCAAATCATTAAGACAAGACCCGAAAGTTGAACGAAAAATGGAAAAGTTATCCATGAAAACTTCGAGTGAATCCCCGACCATGTCCGAAAATATGCTCATCATACATCTTTGAAAAGTGGCCGGGGCATTACACAATCCAAATGGCATCCGTCTAAAAGCAAAGGTGCCATATGGACAAGTAAAAGTGGTTTTGTGTTGGTCATCGGGATGGATTGCAATTTGATTATACCCCGAATACCCATCCAAAAAACAATAATATTTTTGACCCGCAAGTTTTTCAATTATTTGATCAATGAATGGTAACGGAAAATGATCTTTTAAGGTGGCGGTATTTAATTTCCTATAATCAATGCACACTCGCCACCCGGTTACTGGTCGGGTGGCGATTTGTTCACCATTATCATCTTTAATTACCTGGATGCCGGCTTTCTTGGGCACTACTTGTGTCGGGCTCACCCATGCACTGTCTGAAATGGGATAAATGATCCCCGCATCCAACCACTTGATCACCTCCTTTTTCACCACTTCACGCAAGTTCGGGTTCAATCTCATTTGAGTCTCTCGTGTCAGTTTAGCATCTTCATCTGTAATTATATTATGCATAACAATAGAAGGACTAATACCTTTCAAATTTGCAAGCGTCCATCCAATGGCCGCCTTGTGTGCTCCCAACACCTTTACCAATGCCCGCTCTTGAACTTCCTCCAAATTAGACGCAATGATAACCGGGAGGGTTTCATTCTCTCCTAAGAAAACGTACTTCAAGTGACTTGGAAGCTCCTTCAACTCCACCTTTGGTGGACATTCCAAGGATGGTTTTGTGTCCGAGTTGATTTCCATTGGCAAACTTTCCATTTGATGTGTCCATGGTGGTCTCTTCTCTTGCGAAGCTAAAGCATTTTGTTTGTGCTCCTCCATCCGAAAAGCACACACGTGTACCTGTTCAGAATCATCACAAATACAAGCTTCCATACAATCTTCATCATACTCATGAGGATTACAATGATCCACCAAATCTGCCAAAAAACACTCTTCACCACTCAATGAATTAGCAACGTTAGTAAAAACATTTAAACACATTTTCCGGTTGCCAAATGCCATGTCAACAGTACCAAACCTACAATCAATGATGGCATGAGCCGTGTTCAAGAATGGTCGACCCAAGATAACATTTTGTTGTTGACTTGAGTCACCCGATGAATAATCCAAAACCAAGAAATCCACATGATAATAAAAATCCTCTACCTTCACAATCACATCCCGTACGATTCCACGGGGGAGTTTATGAGAGAAATCGGCCAATACAACCATGATCTCCACATGTTTCAAGGGACCAAAGTCATATTGGTTATACAAACCCCCCCGGAAGAATACTCACCCCGGCTCCAAGATCCAATAACGCCCTAGACATTTGAAAATTTCCTACTTGAATGTTAATTAAGGGTGTTCCCGGATCTTGAAGCTTAGGAGGGAGATCTCCTTTTAAAACCGCACTTACCCGCTCGGTTAAGTCCACCCGTTTAGGCACTTTTTGTTGCCTCTTTTAAGTGCATAATTCTTTCAAAAACTTTGCGTAAGCGATCACTTGTTTTATTGCTTCAAGTAATGGTAAGTTTACTTTAACCTGTTTAAACACCTCCCACATTTCCTCCTTTTGAGGACCCCGTTTTGAAATTACATTTTTCTTGCCCGGGTCAAGTAAAGCCGAAGGAAATGGAATTACATTTGATTCCACATCCTTGTTTTTGTCATTAAAATTTTTGGCTTGACCCGAGGCTTAGGATGGTTTCTCAAAAGTGACATGTTTAGTGGGTTTAATAGCTTCAATTTCTTCATCATCGCTTTCCTTACCCGTGATATCCTCAACTTCCCCATCAACCATATCCGGCGACAAATTCGCCTTATATTCTTTATCACTTCTCAACACACTAACATGATTAATAGGAACATCACGAGACGAGTTATGCGAAGGGTTTAGCTTGGTGTCACTTGGCAATTGACCTTTGTTTTTCTTCAATTCCGCCACCTCGGTTGCGAGTTGACCCATTTGTGTGGTCAATGATTGGATAGCCTTGTCCCGAACTTCATCCTTTTGCATTCGGGATTCATCAAGTTGATTCCTTTTTTGCATGTCTTGTTGCATTGACTTCAACATATCCATTACTTCATTTTCACTTGATGAACCTTGACCCAAAGATCCACTTTGACCTCCACCCGTTCCTTTAAAGTGATTTTGACTTCCTTGATTGTTCCCACCTTGAGGATTCCCTTGATTAAAATATTGTTGACGAGGAACAAAATGGGTTTGGGAAGTCCCTTGAAAGTTAGGGTTGAGTTGTGTCGATGGGTTGCCATATCGAAAGTTGGGATGATTTCTTAACCCGGGGTGGTTAGTGTTTGAATTCATGTTGTAGTTTCGACCACCCCCTTGACCTTGAATTACATTTACCTCTTCAACTTGCCCTTCCGCACCGGGACACAAATCACTTGCATGTACCAACCCGTTACAACTCGTGCACACATCATACACTTGATTAGAAACTTGAGGTTCTTCATTGTTAACCGCATGCACTTGTGGTCTTGTGATAGCCGGTCTTGCTTATTTTGTGGTTTGAGCTTATCTCTTCGATGTGACTGACATTTGCTCCAAGAATGCCCAATCATCGTGTTCATAATTGGTACCAAATGTACAATTTGTAATTGACATTAAATCACGTTCGTCTTCCGTACTCAACCCTTCATTAAAAGTGTCAACAATTCCCAAAGAGCAATACCGTGGTGAGGGAAATTCTTGATCATCATGTTGAATCGCTCAAAGGCTTCATGAAACATCTCACCCGATTGTTGTTGGAAGCTTCTCAAACTTCGTCATGCGTCATTTGTCTTTTGGGCCGTGTAAAACTCTTCCAACAACCTTTTTTGCATCTTGGCCCAAGTGTAAATCGATGCGGAAGGCAATGTGTATAATCGTCTCTTTGCCTTATCTTCTAACGAAAATTGGAATAAAACCAATTTAACCTCTTCCGGTGAGAAACCTTGACCCCCGATCGTGTTGCAAATCGAGTCATATGCCTCCAAATGGAACTAAGGTTCTTCGGTTGCCAAACCCTTGTACTTTGGTAAACTTTGGAGTGCGTTGGTTCTAACCTCAAATGTTCTTCCATTTTGATTTTGAGGAATAATCACCAGAGATGGGTTGTTTGTAATGATCGGTCGAAAATGAGCTTTGATTCCCCTCGCCATCTCTCTCACATGCCTTCTTGGTACCCCCATTGGTACTCTCGGTTGACCCATTTGCCTATACACGGGCCTTGGCGGTGGATGTTGTTGGAATTGAGGTTGAGGTATTGGTTGTTGAGGTTGTTGATAATGGGGTTGTGGAGGAACTTGTTGCAATGGTTGTGGTTGTTGCAATGGTGCTTGAATGACATGTGGCCCGCCCCATTGTTGCATTTGTTGTTGCGGAACATACCCAAATTGACCTTGCACCCATACTTGATTTCTATCGCCCCACTCGAATATCCCTCTTCATACTCTTCATACCCTTCGCTATTATCGCCATAACGTGGTCCACCGAACGAATGCGGGACCGACCTAAGACCCGGTGAGGTATGGATGATGGGTGGGTCGTGTGGTAATGTGTATGGTTGACTATAAGGTGGGTTTTGTTGAGATTGGAAAGGTGATTGTCCTTGAGTGGGCATGAAATTAGTTAAAGGCGGAAGGTTAGATGGTGGTTGAAAGCTGAACATGGTTGAGGTAGGCTCACTAGTAAGATTTGTAGTGGTAATGGTTTCATTGGGAGGAGGATTTTCCGGATTGATGGGTGGTGGTATAGGTGGTACAGATTGACCCGAAACCATGTTTGCAGTGTCAGTTGTTTGACTGTGCGTGCTTGGTTTCCGGTAATCTTATTCTCCCTTTGAAGAATCCGATTCTGACGAGCAGATCTTTCGATTTCCAGATAAAAAACAAACGGTGATGAAGACCGAGAGTTTCGCGTATGCATATACCTGTAGATAACTGCACACTAACACAACCCGCGTAAAACTGACAATAACAATTAAACAAAAACTACAAAAGTAACACACGTTGCGCACTACTCCCCGGCAACGGCGCCAAAATTTGACGTGAGGTCGAAGGCCCACTCAAATATAAACCAAATACTACTAAATAGATAGCGGTCAGCGGGTATCGAACACGAGGAGTTTGTGGAAAATGTGTTAATAAGTAGCTTAACGATTAAACTAATATAAATGTAAATGACACAAAGTAATTTCCAAGTTGGTTTTTGATTTGATTTTATATCTAAAATAAACTATCACGAAAGTTGTAAACGATTAATTAAACAAGTATTCCTCTCAGGGTTTGGGTTATTGCTCAACACTATTGTTAACATTCAATGGATAAGCCGTAATTTCTCGGTTTTGTGTACATGCAATTGTTTGTGATTAATCAAGAACTAAGTACTTGGATTCCTTGAATGCGAGGTTGTTACTTAACAATCAATCAATACTATTCTTCCTAGTTCTTCCCACTAAATCTCGATTGCCAACGACACCAAGAACATATGGCTAAAAGCTAGATAGAAACAATATGGACAAGTTACAAACAATCAAACAAACACAAGATTATACTAACATAACATTTAGATAATCAATCCAAGTTCAAGAACAATAAACAAAAGTGTTTTGTAAATAACCTTACATCCCGAGAGAAATACTAAAGAACTAGCCACTTATGGCTCAGGAGATCATTCTTGCATCAAGTATCTTGTTTATAACAATCCGACACATAAAGAAATGAATACAAACACCCAAAATGTGTTTTTCCTCTTCAAAAATCGCCTTTGGCCGTCTCCAAGTGAAAAGGTAGTCCAAAAGACACTCAAAATCGGCCTATAAAAAGTCATGCAAATGTGTCTCCGCCCCATACTGTGGGCCACGGTGTGAACCGTGGTCCATGGTTGCTAAAGTTACAGACCCAGCGAGGCCCGACCGTGGGCCATGGTCTGGACTGTGGTCCACGGTCCACCCCACGGTGCTAGAATCCTCCACGGTACGGTGTAAACTGGAAAGTTTGCTTCAGGTGGACCGTGGGCCACGGTGGGGCTCGTTTCCAGCTTCTTGTTTTCTTCGTATCTCTTTCATTCCAGCTCCGTTTTCTTCACCGTTTTCGTCCTTGTTCTCGTAACGCCGCTCTCTAGCTCCTTAAACCTTCAAACACACGAGAAACCGTAGTCAACTAATTCCACATAATTAACTTAATCCCGTAAGCATAATTATATCTTTTACATCACTTAGTTGCTTTCCTATGGGTCGCCCGTCAGTCAACCATTAATTACTAGCTGAAGACCTGGTCAAACATTCAATATATGCACGTTGGGACTATTTAATGATGAAAATATGCACATTTGTAACAGTTCCAGGATTCGCCAGGGCATTTATTACCAATTATTGCTAATTTTACTCTATAAGAGACAACACATACACACATACACGTGTACACACACACACACATACACATACTCTTGTAACTATAGTCATGATCAAAACATCTCCAAGATTGTAATTCCCTTTTTTATTAACAATATTGTCTAACCAGGTCGACTTTCAGTCGCCTCCCGAGGTTTTGTGCCGGTGATCCTTAAGGACCAAGGGTTTTCCTTGTACATCACTTTGTCAATTGCATTATCCTTACATTATTATACCCAAAACATACAAGCATCCTACCTCACAATAAAAGTATGGTGACTTGTTTATCCTTGTGTAATTTTTGATCAAAACAGTTTGGTGCCCACCGTGGGACAAGTGGTGCTTTACATGTTTAATTCTTCGTTTTTGTGATCAATCACTACCTTCCAACATTACCAATGGTAACCCAATCAAAGCCATCATCACCTCAAAATAAATTAACTCACCCATTAACTCAGTCTTCAAGCTCAGTTTTGAGCCATTCCATTCCATTAATGCCACTACCCCTAAGAAGGTTGGATAACTCCACAAAGAATGCACTTACTTGCTTGCCTTACCCCCATTCTACTCAAGTTGATGATCCTATCATGATTTCAAACAGTAATATCTTTTTATTATTCACTCAAGTTCGGAAACAAATGGCAGAGCAGCAACAAACCAACAAAAGGTTGTTGGAAGAGATACATATGCTGAAGTCGGAAAAAACGAATGCAACTTAGCCAATAGCTACCCCGCTACAGCCCATGCAGCCTAGTGTAACTACCCAAATTTTTCAAAATATATGATGGAAAATATGAAACAAGAAAATGGGAATGTCCCACTTTGAATAAATAAGAATTAAGAAGGTGGGTTCATCCCACATTGGTGGAGGAAGAAAATGGAACCAATTCCACCTTGGTCTAAAAGAAAGCGAGTTCTTGTCCCACATCGGTAGATTACAAACTTGTAAGCTCTTTATAAGGAAGAGAGCTCCCATTATAATATTCTTATACGAGAAGACACTCTTAGTGGTCCTAGCGGAGGATGCGAAGCACTCGACGCACACGGGCACAAACTCGGGCGAAGTGCGATGAAAAGCTTTGATGGCGTACTTTTCACTTCACGCTCTCATAGCCGCCTTAGTGTTTTTGGTGGAAACCAAATTTTTAGACTCATCGCGCTACGCGATGGGTAGAGATAGGCCTCGCTACTATACGCTACGGGTTATAATTATCCTAAAAAATTTGGTATTCATCGCGCTACATGACGGGTACCTAAATGACCCATCGCAAAACGCGATGTTGAGGGTATGTAGCCATGAAACGTGGTGTGCCACACGGCATAGCTAGAGCTGACTAAGCGAAGCTATAGGCTCGTCGTGCTATGCGACGACCTTTGTTTATGGTCATCATGGTACGCGACCGACCTTGAAATCAGCTATAAAAGGGGGTTGATCCAGCCTTCGTTCTTTGCTCATTCCCTTTCTTTCTATCACACTTTCTTCATAGTATAAGTGTTGGTATAATACCTTGAGTAGCCACAACGATACGTGATCCGATTGATCGAGACTTAGTACATGAATCCAAGTCTCGGCTTGAACAAGGTGAGACTTTGTGCCATCGTGCAAAGTTTTCAATATTGTTAAGGAACCAATGTGTTCATGATTTTCGTTACATTAAGGATCTAGTTCTATGATATGTTGCTTGATCGTTATACGTTTACGGATCTAATACAGTTATGGAAGTGTAAGGAGAGAATTTGGCAGAGTAACGGGGCTCAGATCTCAAATAATAACACTTTGTTTATTTACAATATGTGTACAGGGTATTTAGGTAGCGTTTGGTATGCAGGAATGATAGTAGAATGAAATGATTCATTACGTGAGTATGAAAATAGTGGTGTTAGGTTGCTCAGTTGAATGGAATCATCCATTACATATGGAATCTCATTCCATCAAAACCATTCCTTCCACTCCCCCATTCATTTTTTTTTTCATTCCATTCCTCCTTCACCCTACTTTCTCAACAACATCACCACCTAACAATATCCACCACTATCATCGCCGCCACCACCCAACCGCCACCGCACCGTCGCCGTCACCATCACCACCTCCACTGCCACCACCAGCGCTACCATCGTCGCCGTAAACACCGTAACCATTGCCACCGTCGCCGCTTGAACATCACCGCCACCACCACTATCCCTGCCTGAACACCATGGTCTGACCGCCACCACCATTGCCACACCCTACCATCGCCATCACTACCAATGCTACCACCGCCACCTCCACTGCCACCACCACTACAACTGCCCCTGCCGCCTGATTGCCACCACCACCACCACCACTGTCACCACCGCCACCACCATTTTCGTCGCTAAAGCTACCACCACCGTCGCCATTGTAGTGTTCTTTTTATTTTTGTAAAAAAGTTATTTTGAGATATGAGTGTTTTTATTATTTCTATTTCCTTCCTATAATTTTTTTAGATACAAACAATATAAAGTAATAATTCATTTCATTCTCATAGGTTAACCAAACAAGACAAAGGAATTGTAATGTTCCATTTCATTCCCTTGTCCATTCCATTCCTTCTCCCATTCCATTCCCCCTTCATTCCATTACCTCCAACCAAACATACCCTTATAGATATGAGGTTCATTTGTTTAACAAACTTAAAGAATGAACCCTCATTTGTTACAATACGTTAATCACCTAACGAATGACCTCATTCGGTCATCCCATTCGTTATGACTCATAAGGAATGAGGATATACATTAGCGGATGGCCACATTCGTTAACACTCTTAACGAATGTGCCTTACATTATATAACGAATGAGTAATCATTGACTTATACATTTACCAAAATGCCCTGATACATTTAATCTAATATACTAATACTTTAACAAAGACCGAGACGGAAAATCTTGTACTAACATACTCCCCCTCATCTCGGTTTCTTTGTGTCTTCCAAAATACTTTATCTGATAAATTGGTGAGTCTTCCAGTCGTTGCAGCTATGGATCTTGAAAGCATAACATACACGAACCACACGATGGAACTGCATCACCAGATCATAACCTTTAACATCCGCCCATCTGATCTGATTATGATAAAGCGCGTCATTTTCAGACTCAGGTAAGTTAACAAGCCATATAGGATCAATCACACGTATGAACTCTGTTTTTAGCTTCGATCCTAACATAATAACCGCCTCTCCAGTTCGATTATCATAGTACCACCTGTTGAAAGTCATGAACAAGCTTTGAGGAAAGATCTTCACTGGCACTTTCTTCGTCGTTTTTGGCGGCTTGACTTGTAAAATAATTTTCCTCCATCCGGTGCGTGGATCGATCTCAATGATATATTTGTGAGTTGGCACCTGAGGCTTAAAAAACTTGAATACACAACACGTCTCATGTAACAAATGTTGATAGAACCAATTCGCCCATTGATTGTTTCCACGATTAATAAATGGTCGATTAGCCAACGTTCTTAGTGTTGGACTCGTTATGCCCAAGACACATATTTTTATTGATGTGGCTAGTACGTCATGATCCAAGTCGGGTCATACCCAATAACAAGCTAGACAAACACCAACAATATTTGTTTACATATGATATGATCATAACAAATGAATATTAACACTTGAGTTATTTGGAAAGGGGTTTCCAAATATAATGTACTTGTGAAATAAATAAATCATGTGGATGATTTATACTTTGAGAAAGAGTATTTCATATTGTTGTTTAAAGGGGTTAAGTAACAATATGTCAAGCATGTTACCTATATTGTGTTATGTTGGAAAATAACACAATTGTGTTTTATAACATAAATGGAAAGGTTATAAAACAAAATAATAATAATAATAACAATGAAGGAAGGGGCCGGCCACCCCCCCCTCCTTGACTTGATATTATTTTATTATTGTTGCAAGTGAGTTGAGACATGCATAGCTTCCTATTGGTTCCTTGGGGTGGTGCCAATTTTGAAAGAATATAATCTTTCTTTCTTTCATTTTCTCTCTAACACAACATAACACAACACAAGTATACTAGAGGAATTCTCTCTCAACTCCTCTCTTCTTCTCTTGGATGGCCAAGAACAAGACCAGATGATAAATCCTCTATGCTGCATTCTTCTCTTCCTCTCTTTGGACGGCCAAGGAAAAAGGAACCAAGGAGACGATACAAGTGTTGCCAAATCCTAGCTACAAGTGATGTTTGTTGGAAGCTTGGGGTATGCTAGCTTGAGGAGTTTCATATTCAAGTTCTTGCCTTCTTCATCATCATCTCCTTCCTCTTCCTTGGATTTGAAAGGTAGCTTTAACATGCATGTACTTATAGTGACATGCATGTGTTTGATAGTGTGTATTTCGTATATGGATCCGGGCTTCGGTTTTGCATGTGTAAAATAGGTTTTATACATATCAAATTAACAAGATTTAAAAAATATTTCCGCTGCGTTTTTGGTAAAATAGGGTTTTTATCACTTTGATAATCTTGTTAAAACCCAACACTCAGATCCCAATGCGGCAAGGATAACACGTCAATTATACGTCGAAATGTAAGGCCCCGTTCCCGGTGCCCTACACGAGGTGTTGGATTTACTCATAAATACAGTTCTAAAATCAAAGTTAATTAAAATTTTTCGCGGAATCATAAAAACATCAACCAATATATTACCAATCATTAAATCTTGTCTTAACAAAAGTTAACTTTTCTTAAACATAACATAAAAGTTTCATAATATTTCTTCTCAAGATGCCAGTCTTCCAGTCCCTACCATGTGCCATCCTCAAGCCAGCTCCTTTAATCTATTTACCCGCGTGCATACTAAAAGTCAGCTACGCTGAGTGAGTTATAGTTAATCAAATAACATACATTACATTCATATCCTTACTTATACGTGTTCGAAGATACGTATTTGTACTTTACTTACTATCACTTCTTTCATACCAACTTTACATACATGCATATGCACCTACATACTTTCTTTTATAATTCCCTATGGTATACCATAAGCTATTCTATCTCTAATATCTCAGATATTATTAGGGTCTGGTCCCTTCTGTCTCAGATATTATTAGGGTCTGGTCCATTATATCTCATATATTAATAGGGTCTGGTCCCTCTGTCTCGAATAACCATGCAACCATACAACCATACCTGTCCATACATTCATTATCATACGTGCATACTTTACATATCTTCTAGTCATAAATATACACACATTCATTCATATAAACATTCAGTGAATAATAACATTCAATACATAATCATACACATATCATACACTTACCACTTAAGGTAAGTGTATTAACTATCATATAGTAGTGTGCACATAACCCGGAAAAACGTCACAGATTAAAGTGGGCTATAACTCACCTGTAGTCGGTTCTCACTGAGTTTGTTGAAGATGAATCAAGATTAGAAGTTGGAACATTTTACCTTAAGGAGTCATCTGGTAAAAGTTGGGAGGGACGGGTTACATCGGGACTTGAGGACGATTAAATGACATGATAGAGTGCTCACGCCTGCGCAACGTGACTGATGGACTCACCGGAGCCATCATCTGAGTCACTAGGCTCGGCATAGTAGATAATACAGTCTGCAGTACTGAAACAAACCTCAGATCCAATGACGCGGTCGTCACCAAAGTAACGGTAGGTGACACCAGTGAGGTAGTCATAACTGAACTCGGAGAGGTAGGAGCAATAGATACTGGAGCAGGAGGAGGCACAATATTTGTAGGAATTGAGGGTCGACCCTATATACTTCAATCCCGGTACCCCTCCTCACTCGCTGCTTCTTCGGCTTTTCAGGCTTATAAAGCATAGGAGCTTTACCCTTACACTTTTGTGCATATGATCCGCCAAAACCACCATCACCATCATCACCACCATCATTACCACCCGCACCACCATCTGCACCTTCACGCTCTGAATCAGAATCATCGTGAATCCAGCGATCATTAAGTGGAGCAATGTAGTCAATGTTGACTAGTTGACCAATCAACCTTTTGTAAAGTGGTTGATTCTGTAAAGTCTGTCCTCGATATGTCCTGACCTCCTCATGATGTCTTCATTCATATGCTCAAGGAAGCATAAGATCAGCTTTGTTCTTCGGATCTTTAAACAACTCAGGCTGTAGGTGATTAATGATACGCTGCAAGAAACATGGACACATCAGAAACTTGTGACGTTTGGTCGTGCAGTTCTCCTTGAGATGATAGAAGACCATCTCAGAAAAATTAAATGGCTTGTTTAGAACTAACGTGACGAACGCAGACTGCAACATCACCCTACACTCGTCATAACAACCTTTACGCCTGTTTTGGTCAAAAATTAACAAAGGTGATTTCGTAACCAAATTAGTAAATGAGACTTGGTGCTTGCTTGGAAATGAATGTAAAAATGCTAGAACACGGAGATTTGTTGTGAGGTAAAAACCGTTATCCTGAGGGTAACAAGAAAAAAACCCCGGGTGGTGAAAACATATCATCACCAGTTTATTAATAGTCAAATTGGTTACAAATGGTGGATTTAGCTGGATCGTGATTACCGAATGCGAGTACTACTAAGTCTCGGTGATAAAAAGTGTGTGTATTGATCCAGGGTTTAGCTCTATTTATACATAAAAGAAGCTAACTAATCTTCCTAAAATTCCGGAGATAATGGACTACTTCCAACTAGCCGTTTGATTCTCCACGACTTCCTTAAGCACGTGGTAAATGAAATGGTCTAGCTGAAGTCCGGGTCTTTAGGGAATCGTGGGAACGTCTCACGACTAGGTAAACAAGAGAGAACAACAAATAATTCGTTAATTATACAATATATTAAGGATACTTGTTACCTCGGAGGATACCATATTCTAGAATTATCCTAAACATATTGCTCGCTGAGGATACTGAAAATCCGCGCCCTAACAATTGTTCCCAAATTAACGGTTGTTGATATTTATTACAGCTGTAAATTTTTCGAAATTTGAACCCTGCATGCGTGATGGATAAGACACATGTGTCAATCATCTGTGAAAGCTACCAAACCCTTGATTATCCCTATATTTACCCGGATAAATAACTCCTATTCATCATCTTTTTCATCTATCCAGGTAAATCACCATATTTTCTTCTTCTTCATTCTCAGAAAAATCATGAGTCCAAAGCCTCACAATTCTGGCATTGAAGATTTCATGTCACAAAACCTTCTTGCAAGCCCCAGAAATGAAATATGCATCTTTAATAATAATGACATCATGACTCTACAATCCATAGGCTGTTTCCCTCCGGGAACCGTTTTCAGGACTTTTGATCCCGCTGTTTTTTCCGATCTCGTTTCCAAGACTTGGATCTGCTTTCCGTATTTTCCCTTCAAAATTGGTTTTTCTTACCCATTCCCATCCTTCACCACCAATATTTTCAATAGAACAGGTCTCAGCTTTGCCCAAACCATGCCCATGGTTTGGAGGACTTTACTTGTGTTGGAGAGATTAATTTCTGACCATGCCTTAGATTTGACCCTTTTCGAATTAGCTTTCGTTTATGACCTTCGAAGCCATGGTTCTTAACGATACCTCCTCAAAACCAAGTCTGACCGAAACCCACTCGTCCTGAGAAACACCCAAAACAATAACCAATGGAAGATGCAATTCTTTTGAGAGACTCCCTTCCTCATCCTGAAAATCTTCCGTATATTTGGGTTACCCAAAGTAGGATACGTTATCCTGAAGCCGTATACTGATAAGTCTTTGACTGATATGTTTTATCTTGTTTTGCAGCTTTGAAGTTTTTTGAAATTGCTCCTCTTGTTAAAGAGACTGAAGACATAGTAAACTTGATCTACCTCCTAGACAAGGAGAAAGGACCTTTCACCTTCAACCGATCTCTCAAGAGCCTCTTTTCTCAGAGGAATCTGACATGTCTGGTAAGAAGTAACAACACGTTAGCAATAATCGTTAGGAAGTTAAGGATATTGACCTTCGATTTAATAGGTAAATCTGTTGCCGCTTTTGGTCTTTACGATATTGAGAACATGTATCACCTGTAGCTCCGTAAAAAAGGAGGTCTACTCCAGCTTCTTACCTCGTCCCGAGAGCAGTCGAGCAAAGAGTTCAAAAAAGAGGAAGAACCAGGAAGCCACCAACTCCACTCCCTTGCACGACATCAATTTCCATGAAGCCATGAATAAGACTCAACAAGTATACTGAACATTTATTATCCTAAAGATAATGTATCCTGAAAATAATGTACTAAACATCCTTTAATTTGGCAGGGTCTTGAGGTTCTTTCTTCCAGGTTTACTACCATGAACTTGGAGCTCCATGAAGCTAATACCCGCATTGCTGAGTTGATGAAGATCAGCACCTCTAAGACTAGTCTCTTGGAGAAGAAGAACAAGGAGAATGAGGATCTGAAGCAGGAGCTCGCATTAGCTTGAAGAGAATTGGTCCACCAAGAAGCAAGCGCTCTGATGAGGATCCAAGAGGTTGCTGATGGAGCCAAGAAATCTACAGCGATCTCCATCTTTCAATCTCGACTCTGGATGGCTAAGGAGGCCAAGGATGCTGGTATCGACACCCCTTTCTGGGATGTGGTTGCCTGGGAGAAAGTTCTGGCGGAGCTTAACGGAGAAAGCGTGGAGGAGCCAGGACCAAGTGGGGTGGAGAAAGTAGCAGAGGAGGCTGTGGAGGTGGCAATGAAGGGTGTGGTGAAGGCAGTTGGTGGTGGCGAACAATTGGGTGTTGAGGGCGATAAAGAAAAGGACTGAGCCCAATTTTTATGGCTTGTGTGTTTGTCATGGTTTGGTGTTGGTTTCTGAACAATTTTAATTTCCTGTCTTGAAACAATCTTATGTTTAGGATAATAGGATACACTGGTGGAGGGATCTTGATTTTTCAAGACGAAGCCCGTGTTATCCTGGCTTTTGGACATCTGGCAATATTTGGGTAGAGGGATCTTGGTTTTTCAAGACAAAGCCCGTGTATTGCCTTTTATTTTCTTACACTTAATGTTAGTAATGACATAATCTTTCAGTTTTAGCAATGTTTTTTTTATATATATGTCATTTTAGATAACTTTTTTGATTATGCTTTCATGTCCACGAAATATTTCTAAGTTTTTGAAATAGAGTATCTTGAGGATATCGTATCTTCAGCATATTCCTTAAACTCCTCGTAGTTAGAACAAAATATCTTAGGGATTATAACCCAGGAAAATGTGTTTTAAAGTCCTAGCATGCATTGAGATAAACTATCTTAAGGATAATATATCCTTAAGTCTAGAGTGTTGATGTATATTTTTAAGAGAAATCAACTTGATATGTTTTTAACACAGCACATCCAAAATGGTCTTAAACTTTTTAAAGTAAGATATGTTAAGGATAATATATATATGAAACATATCTCCCAAACTTATCATATTTAAAAGTACAATATCTTAGGTTTGTATGTGTAGAAAACATGTCCTTAATATACTTAGAAAATATCTTAAGGATAACATATCCAGAAAATATATGTTTAAAACCTCTATAAGTGAGATTTGACACAATTAAGCCGAAAGATCATATTTCAAATAAAATGCAAAGGAAAAGTTAGGTATAAAAGTGTACCTTTGCAGCTGATATTAAGTTAACAAACTTACACACGATGTCCCTAATTACTGATTTTTTATACATCATGCTTTTGGAATTTGCTAAGTTAAAAACAACTTAGTAACATCTCTACACTTAGCGACCTGGCCGATCTCCGATCTGTTAAAACAAAGTTAGATAATTCTGGCGATAAAGCCCATTTATTGGCGACAAAGCCTTTTTACCGGCGATAAAGCCTTTTTACTGGCGACAAGGCCTTTACTTGAGAGACATAAAAATGTCCAAACCTTAGATAAAATTGGGGAAAGTCCCAAATGTGAGCGACATGAAAATGCCGAAACCTTAGATAATATGAAAATGTTATAAACCTTAGATAACATGAAAATGTTATAAACCGTATGTCTGACACGTCTGCCACTTATCTTGAGGATCCGATCTATAGCCAACAACAATCGGATTATCAGCTGGTCTGGTGCGGCTGCCTCGAACTATAGTCGAACATCGTGCGCTCTAGTCGGGGTGTTACCCAATTCGTTAGAAAGGTGAAGACCTTTAAACCTTAGAAGATATCAAGGATATCTTATTCGTGTGGGAAGTGATAAGCCTCTAACTGTTGTCAAGATAACGTATCCTTAGGATACCTGCAAGACACTGAACTCTTGATGAGGGGTGGGTGGCTAACACCCTTCCGATGCTTAAGTCAGTAAACTTGATAAAGAGATAACAAAGTTTAAATATGAAATAATGTAAAAGTAGATCAGGTAACATACCTTTATCCTAAGATGTTAAGGATATGAACATACCAGTTAAAGATACTAACAAAAATATACCTTAAGATGGATAACATTCCAAGCTCTTGGTATAGGAACACCTTCCATAGTGATCAATCTGTAGGCCTTTTTGCCTGTTTCTGAATCGATCAAGTAAGGACCTTCCCATTTTGGAGCTAGCTTTCCATCTGCTGGGTTAGTGGTATTCTGGAACGCCTTTCTTAACACCATGTCCCCTACTTGGACTCTTCGAATTCGAATGTTCTTATTGTAGGACTTGACTATTCTTTGTTGATAGGCCGCCATTCTGTTTTTGGCAAGATCTCTGAGTTCATCAATAGTGTCAAGGTCTTCAGTAAGGCTTTAGTTGTTGGACTCAGTATCTAGGATGCTGGTTCTTGCTGTGGGGATCACCATTTCTGTAGGGATAACAGCTTCGGTCCCAAACACCAAAGAGAAAGGTGTTTGATCCATTGCATTTTTTGAAGTGGTTCTATCAGCCCAAAGTACGAATGGCAACTCTTCAGCCCATTTTCCTTTCTTGGACCCCAACTTTTTCTTCAAATTGTTGATGATGATTTTATTACTTGACTCTGCTTGACCATTGGCTTGAGGGTGTACAGGTGTTGAAGTCACCATCTTGATTCCCCAACTTTCACAAAAATTAGTTGTCCTGTGGCCAATGAACTGTGAACCGTTATCACAAATGATCTCTGCCGGGATACCGAATCTCTTCAGGATATAGCACTTGATAAATGAGATCACATCCTTCTCTTTAACTTGTACAAACGCTTCGGCCTCGATCCACTTGGAGAAGTAATCCATCATGGCCAGCATAAAGACTCTTCCACCAGGAGCCTTGGGCAGCTTTCCCACAATATCCATCCCCCATTTCATAAATGCCCATTTTGCCATCCTACCTGACATTTCTGGTTTTCTCAGAACAACTTTAATAGGATAATTAGTCTTTACATGAATAGCATGAGTTTCAAAGTAATGTCTTAATTTAGTAGAAGCCATTATAAGTGCTAAAATTAACTTTTCAAGGTAAGAATACTTGAATTCAGCATCTAGTAGGCTTTTACTTACATAATATATCAGATGTTGTTGACCTTCATGATCTTTGACTAGGACAGCACTTATTGCACTCCCCGAAACAGCTAAGTACAAAGATAGTGGTTCACCATCAACTAGCTTCATCAGGAGTGATCCTGAGGATAATTATTCCTTCAAGGATACCAACGCCCTTTCATGCTTCTCTCTCCATTCAAATTTTGGTTCTTCCTCATGATATCATAGAAGTCTTTACACTTCTGAAGATCTTGAAATGAACCTGTTGATAGCAACAATTCTTCTGGTTAATCTTTGGACATCTTTGACATTTCTTGGCAATTTGATATCCAGGATGGCCTTGATCTGCTCAGGGCTTGCCTCTATTCCTTTCTTGGTGACCATGTACCCAAGGAATTTTCCAGTTTTGACCCCAAAATGACACTTGGCTGGATTCAGCTTCATGTTATACTCATCCAGGATGTCAAATGTTTATGCCAAGTCTTTGAGATGATCCTCAGCCTTCCTTGACTTTACCACCATGTCGTCTATGTAGACTTCCATCGTGTACCCCAGTTGGTCTTTGAACATCATGTTGACTAGCCTTTGGTGCGTTGCACCTGCATTTTTTAGTCCAAAACACATTGCAATATAACAGTATTTACATGTGGGAGCCATGAAGGCTGTGTCTTCTTGATCAGAAGGCTCCATTTGAATTTGTTGAAATCCTGAGGATGCATCCATGAAGGTTAGTAGTTCGTGGCCAGCAGTTGCATCCACCATTGAATCAATGTGTGGGAGTGGAAATGGGTCTTTTGGCTAGGCCTTATTCAGGTCTGTGAAGTCCACACACACTCTCCATTTTCCATTCTTTTTTTGGACTACAACTAGATTAGCCAACCATCTAGGATAATGGATCTCTCTTATCATCTTGGTTTTGAGTAGCTTCTGCACTTCTTCTTGTATGATGACGTTTCTTTCAGGAGTAATAATAGATTTAGAGATACCTGTCATATCCTCATGTTTCCAGGCGATGGTAGAAGCTCTTTTCTTTAGGAAGGATACCAATCCTTGTTCGATATCCTCAGACATACCCGATCCTAAGAAAACTTTGATCTCGGTATCCTGAGGATCCAGGGATACTTCCTTCACATCTTGATCCCTAGCTTGCAGGACCTCCCCTGGTTGCTTTTGTAATTTCTATGCTTGAGTAAGCTTTTTAGTCCATTTCATTGATGATGCATAACATTCCTTGGCATCCTGCTGATCGCTTTCAATATTGATAACCCCCAAGGACTTGGAAGTTTTATACACTGATGGTATGTTGAGGGTACTGCTTTCATGTCATGAATCCATGGCCTCTCTACTAAATCCCACGAGAACCAAGGATCTCGAGATAATTTCAGTATCAGGAATATCCATTTTCTTCAAGGCATCCAGTTGTATAATGTTCATGGAGCTGCCTCCATCAACGAGTATCCTGTGCATAAAACAGTTAGCTATACATAAGGTAATTACCAAACCGTCATGGTTGGGATCCACAAGATCACAACTATCCCTGTCATCGAAGGATATGATTCTTTGAGTTCTTAACATGGAAGTACGGAGAGGTCTTTCTCCGTTGTCCATCTTCGTTTCTTTGGAACGCTTCTTAGCTGCTGAATACGAGGTCCCACAGATGTCAGATCCTCCCAAGATAAAGGATACAATCTTTGCTCCGGGCATTGAAGAAGGTGCCCTTTCAGGTATCTTGACAGGATCCTGACTCTTATTCTTGTTTTTTCCAAACAGTTCCTTCAGGAATCCTTTGCTAAGGAGGTATCCTATTTCCTTCCGAAGTGCTATACAATCGTCAGTGCGACGGCCAGAGTCTTCATGGAACGCACACCATTTGGACTTGTCTTTGCCGGATCCGGACATTTCATTTTTCTTGGGCCATATAGCCTTGTCACTTAAATCCTGCATGGCACATATTACACCACCAATATCAATATTAAAACAATATTCGAAAATTTTAGGATACTCCTCATCGTCTTCGTCTTCTTCCACGGCGTTTATCCTGGAAGTATCTTGTTTGGAATAAGATTTGGGTCTAGAGAATTCTGTGGAGAGTCTGACTTCCTGTTGGTAGACTCATACTTTGGGATAACCAGATTTCCATGAGCCGTCTTGTCAACCTCTAGCCGAATATATCTTAATGCCCTGTTCCTGACTTCATCAAGATGCCTGCATGGAGTCATGACAAGGTCATCATAGAAAGGAGAATCCTTTTTCAAGCCCACCTTGAAAGCTTCAATAGCAGCCGCCATGTCGAGGTTTGGGATATCCAAAGCTTCCCTGCTAAATCTAGTTATGTAATCCCTTAGGGATTCATTGTTATGCTGAACAATTCTATATAAATCACCTGTCATTTTCTCAAAATATCTACTACAAGAAAATTGATTATTGAATAGGTTAATCAAATGAGCAAATGAAGTAATAGTATTGGAAGGAATACTTAATAACCATTTGAGGGCCGGTCTTGTTAGTGTTGAACCGAATCCCTTGCATAAGCAAGCTTCTTTGATGTCAATAGGGATGGGGTTGATCTCCATCCTTTCTCTGTACTGAGCTACGTGTTCCTCAGGATCCGTAGTGCCATCGTACAACTTCATGCTGGGCGTCTGGAACTTCTTGGGGATCTCCACGTCACATATAGGCCAAGTGAACCTGGATAATCTGTGACAGCCTATCGGAACTTCAGCTATGGGACGGATTATCTCGGGGATATTGGAAATCATATCCTTCATTTTTTGCAATCCCCTGACTATCTCAGGGGATATCCCTATACCCTGTACCGATTCACGGTTAGTGTATAAATTAGCATTAAGTAAACTGTTACCGAGATCATGGTTAGGCCTCGGGTATCCTGAGCCTTGACGACTAGTTCCTCCATTGAGGGTATCCTCAGGATAAGGCGACGTCTGCATGGGGATATCATCTCCAACATGCACTTCAGAGGAAACCACCGGAGATCCTGACAAGAATATGTTGGCTAGCATGGTTGAATGAGGATGCATGTTGATGGAGTCCAGTCTCGTTGGTCAGGGTAACTCTGAGGATACCGGAGGGTAAATTCTCCAGTATCCTGCCTACTGCTGAGAAGGAGTCCTTGCTGGTTGTGCCCCAAGGATCCGTGATTCTAAAGGATAGATGATCCTGGAGAATTAAAACCAAGAACCCTGGGCATGACTGGAGTAGCCTCCTGCCCTGGCTTCTTTTTCATCCCTTCAATTCCTTGAACAGCCTTGAGTTGGTCTTCTCTTGCTGCTTCATGTGTGTTTTGACCTGTTTCATCAAAGCAAAAATGTCACTGTTAGAGATAACCGGATCTACCCGTGTAGAGGATCCTGCATATGGTGGAAGTTCTCCTTGAGGCTGAGTGTTCTTCTTTGGAATTGGTGGAGGTCCAGGGTTGGCACTTGAAGCAGCGGTGATCGCCGGAGCAAAAACAGAATTAGTTTTTGGTTGTGAGGCCATAATGAAGGAAATGAAAGTGATTGAGAACAAAGTAAATGATTTTTAAAGGATTGAAGCACCGATTACCCCACGGTGGGCGCCAAATTGTTTTGGTCAAAAATTAACAAAGGTGATTTCGTACTAAATTAGTAAATGAGACTTGGTGCTTGCTTGGAAATGAATGTAAAAATGCTAGAACACAGAGATTTGTTGCGAGGAAAAAACTCGTTATCCTGAGAATAATAAGAAAAAAACCCCGGGTGGTGAAAACTATCACCACCAGTTTATTAATAATCAAATCGGTTACAAATGGTGGTGCTAGCTGGATCGTGATTACAGAATGCGAGTACTACTAAGTCTCGAGTGATAAAAAGTGTGTGTATTGATCCAGGGTTTAGCTCTATTTATACATAAAAGAAGCTAACTAATCTTCCTAAAATGCCGGAGATAATGGACTGCTTCCAACTAGCCGTTTGATTCTCCACGACTTCCTTGAGCACGTGGTAAATAAAATGGTCCAGCTGAAGTCCGGGTCTTTAGGGAATCGTGGGAATGTCTCATGACCTGGTAAACAAGAGAGAACAAAAAATAATCCGTTAATTATACAATATATTAAGGATACCTATTACCTCGTAGGATACCATATCTTAGAATTATCCTGAACATATTGCTCGCTGAGGATACTGAAAATCCGAGCCCTAGCAACGCCTACCAAGGCAATGAATCAGTATGTGCAACAAATACTTATACTGTTTAGAGAGATTAGCCTTGATGTCCATCGATCTATCTAAATCTCCCTTATACCTTATTCGTCCAAACAACCCCTATATCAAAGATCTGTCAAACTCACACCTATCGTCCACTGTGTCCCTAAATCCCAAAACATCATGAATCACCAGCACATCAATAACCCTCGGTTTATCCTAAATCGCAGCTTCAATATGGCTCTCCACCTCAACATACTTAGTAGTGTCCCAAAAAGCTTGAATGATACTCTGATGTACATATGTGTAAGTAGATATAGCAACATAGATCCTTGATCTCTTGAGAAAGCTTATTATCCCCCTAAACATTGCTATGTCGAAGAAATCATCATCAAGGAAAGCACAGATTTTATGCTCGCTATCCCAGTCTAATAAAGCAACTTCAAGTTCGGGTTCAGCAACTGGTTCAACACCTTGAACAACTTGCTTGGGTTGTTGCTCGGGTACAGACTCTGGAATAGTTTCAATGTTTTCTGCCATTCTGTTCAAAACAAATAAGTTAATCTCAAAAATTTCAAAATTATCCTTTATATTAACGAATAGCCGCTTCATTCGTTATGTTTACTTTAATGAATAGCTACATTCGTTAATAGACTTTAATGAATTGCTACCTCATTCCTTAATATGATATTAACGAATAATGATCATTCATTAAAATAGTTCTAATGAATATGAACTTCATTCGTTACATTAACGAATAAGAAGTCCATTCGTTATACATTAAGATTCACTGTTAGGAAAACAACAAATAAGCTTATTCGCTATAAGATTACAACATTCGTTAACAATCTTTTAATGAATGGCTTGTCATTCGTTACTCTTAACAAATAATACATTATATGATAGTTTGACCATCAAACAGTCAAAGTCCAAATTAGACATGCAATTAAGAGAGTCAAAAACGAGTTCAATCTCATTCATCTGCATCTAAACTTGTTAATTCACGTATCAATGATTCATCGGTAGTCATCGAGCACTAACAAACCCCCTAATTGAGATTTTATTAAGTTTTAAAGGTCGATTTGTGAGTATGTCGGTTCAGTTTATTTTGTTTATCAATTAATCATATATAACAGATTCAAATCCATCAAAAATTACATCGATGTGTTCGTCTTTACCTGTAGAATAACACCTCGAAATAGGATGTTTGGTGATTTGAATAAATTTTGGCAGAGTTTCTTTAGGAAAATGGATGAAATATTGAAGAAGAGGGAGGAGTTCATTCGTCTCCTAGGGTTTATAAACCCCCTTCAATGATTACACGAAACCCGATGTTATTCGTATGTTTAAACTAATGAATGAGTCCTTCATTCGTTATTTTAAATTGTCATTCGTTAAATATATACGAATAGCTCAGTCATTCGTTAAGAAATGAATGATTAACCTTGTCATTCGTTAGTTTTAATGAATAGGTTAAATAGTTATGTTCATTCGTTATACAAATGAACGAATGAGTTGTTCATTCGTTAACATATAGCAGAAGCGAATGAATTCACATAACGAATGAGCACATTGGTTATTTTCTTCAACGAATGTAAACCCATTCGTTACACTGTATTAACAAATGGTTATTTACTTTAGCGAATGGGCTAATTACCATTCAAAGTGAATTAAATAATTATTAAAACCTAGGGTTTTAATGAAAATACTTTAATATTTTTTTTTACCTTAACGATCAAACATTGACCGTCAAAACTTAAATTAAGCGGATATACTTTAAAATTGAATACTTTAGCACAATTTAACTTAAAATATAGGGAAAAACTTTTTATTTTCTTTTTGAATAATTTGCACGCTCGGTAATCGAAAATAAAGAAGAATCATAATCTTTTTGAATTTTCTAAAATTTATATTAAAACACAACTAAAATCTTTTTGTATTTTTAATTTTTCAATCAAAAAGCAAAACGAAATATAACAATGCAAATGCAATAAAAGTAAAAACAATAAAGCAGTATATATTTTATGAGTTCGAGCAGGGAATCATATTGATTTCAAACGTCCTAAGCAACACTTCAATTTCGACCTATTATACACATAATCCAACGATAATTGCAAATATAACTTTCCTCTTAAACTTGACACAGACTTTTCGGTTAACATTATGTTATAATTAAGGTTCAATTAACCGTGAATCATACGTGGACCCCACCTATCAAACACAATTTTCCTATCTCTTATATGGTGAATTGTCACATGTATGTTTTTCTCTTTTATCATAGAAATTTGATTAACTATGACTCATGCAAAACAAATAATAATAAAATAAAACTAATGCAGAAGGTTAAAATTTTCCCTTAAGATCGGTATTACTACACGCAGATAAGGTTCCATTTTAACAAAGTATAAAAATAAAAATAAGTTGAAGTTGTATAAGGCCTTAACAATCAATTCGGATAATACCGTATTATCGCGAGGAGAAAGTCTAAGACATTATACGAAACACCAAGAAAATAAAGCAGAATATTCAAATCTTAACTCTTAGGTCGGATATGACTATCACGCAATAGAGAATCCAAGATTTGAACAAAAAATAAAGTTGAATTTCTTTGCAAATAAAATGAAAAATAAGCTGAATTTCTTAGCAAACTGAACGCATGCACACACAGTAATCGTTTCACTTTTTGTAATTTCAAATCAGATATGGAATAATGCTTCTAGATTCTATACCACTAGATTCAGCATTCTTTATGTTTATATCGTATCAGTACCTATATAGTTTGTCAAACCTATCTTACACATCATATAGCTGGTCTTACGGTAATTTTTAGTCTATTTTATTCATGTGTTGGGTCCGTTAGGTCAATGCACTATCATTTTTCCTTTATGCTTCAAGAACTCATTTTGAGGAGCAATTTTTCAATGTTTTTGGATTTTATCTATATGAATGTTTTTGGATTTTATCTATACAAACTGAAAACACAATATTTTTATATTTTTTCTAGATTTTCTCGCCCTAAAACAAAAATAGAAAGAAAGTAAAAACAAATAAAAAATTGTACAAAATAAAGGTGATTAACCAAGCGATTGAATTTCTTTCAAAGTTTTTAAACTGTTTATACCAAGCAAATATTGAAAACGTGTTTTGTCAAAGGCTTTGATATAAAGGTTAGCTTTCTGAAAATCCATGTGTAACTTATCAATACTAATAAGTTTCTTTTCAAAATAGTCATGGATAAAATGGTATCGCATCTCGATGTGTTTCGTTTTAGAATGTTGAACGGGAATTTTAGTGATGCTTATAGCAACAGAATTATCAATGTAAATAGGAGTAGTATGAAACTTCAAACCATAATCCCGTAAGTGTTGCTGGATCCACAAAACCTGTGAGCAACAACTTGAGGCTGCCACATATTCTGCTTCGGTGGTTGAAGTGGAGATCGTTGTCTCCATCTTACACTGCCAGGAAACAAGCCGGTTTCGCTTGTTTCCTAAGAACTGACATCTTGCTGTTATTGATTTGAAGTTGATCTTGCATCCTCCATAGTCCGAGTATGTGTAAGAAAGCAGTCAGATCAAAACTATCATACTTGGGATACCATAACCTGATGTCAGGATTACCCCTCAGATAGTGCATAATACTCGTCACAGCTGCCAAATGAGTCACTCGGGGACTCGACTGATACCTGGCACACAAACAAACAGCAAACATTATGTCAGGTCGAGACGCGGTTAAATACATAAGAGATCCAATCGTATGAGAGCAAGTACCAAAGGGAGATCTCGGCTGAAAGCAAGCTTGACTAGGGACTCGATACAGGATCAGATCAACGGTATCCTCCAATTCATCGGTGATAAATTGTGACCCAATGGTAGAGGTGTCGATGGGACTTTCCCGGTACTTATCTTGAATCGGCTCAAGACGTCGTTCACGTATTAGGTCTGATCGATGAATATTCCCGAATTAGACTGGTGAACCTGCAACCCCAAAAATGAAGTTCATCTCCCCCATCGAACTCATTTCGAATTTCGTCTGCATTGTTCTCTCAAACTCCATACACAATGTGTCGTTCGTTGAGCTGAAAATGATATCGTCAACGTAGATCTAGACGAGGAGCAGATCGTCACCAAGACTTTTGTATAATAATGTACAATCTACAGTCCCCCGCTTGAAGCCGCTATCAAGAAGATGGTCAGCAAGTGTGCTGTACCAGGCTCTCGGGGCCTGGTGTAAACCATATAGAGCCTTGTTTCAATGGTAAACATGCTCAGGATAGTCCAGATCTTCAAATCCGAAAGGCTGCTTCACGTACACTTCCTCGTGAATTTCACCGTTAAAATGCAGCTTTCACATCCATGTGAAACACTTTGAAGTTCTTGGCAAGGTGTAGAAACCCTAGAAATCTGAAAGGTGAAAATCTTTAAACCATAGAGGGTGTTTGAATCCCCAAGCTTAAAGAGGTGGCCAAAACCCTAGGATACATTCACTTTCGTAGTCGGGATCCCGATAATATGAAAAACACTAGATCCTTTGTGATGGTGGATGTTAGTTTGACCAACACCCCTCAGATGCTTAAGTCAGTAATGGGATTTAAATGATAAAGAATGAAATAAATATTGAGCATGTAGGGTTAAATTACATCCCATACTATGCCAAAAATAATATTCCAACTTACATGAAGTAGATTGAGATGAACAGAATTCAAGGACCTTAGTAGGATCCTACCATCCATGGTGACCATTTGGTATGCTCCCTTACCGGCTTCGGAATCAATCAAGTAAGGTCCTTCTCACTTAGGTGCCAATTTTCCATCACCAGGATCGGTCGTGTTTTGAAATGCTTTTCTTAATACCATATCTCTCATTTGAAATCTTATTGTTATAATATTCTAGCTATATGACTTGGCTATTCTTTGTTGATATGCTGCAATACGAAACTTTGCCGAATCTCTGAGTTCATCAATGGTACTTAGATCATCAGCTAGATCCTAATTATTAGTTTCGGTATTCTGGAGGCAGGATCTTGTTGTAGGGATCACCATCTTCGTCGGGATCACTGCTTCAGTTTCAAACACTAAAGAGAAAGGAGTCTGACCAGTAGCATTATTTGAAGTAGTTTTATCTGCCCATAACACAAATGATAGTTGTTTTGACCAAAAATTACAAAAAATAACTAAGTGGTCAAATTAGTTATGTGAGGTTATGATGCTTGTTTTATGCTGAAGATAATTTCAGTATTTTGACAAACAATGTTAGGATAGCGAGAATAATGACAAAAACAACTTCAAGATAACAACGAAATAAAGAATGCAAGACACAGGATGTTACGAGGAAAGCCCTTGATCACAAGTGATCTCCAGCATAAAACCTCGGGAGGTGACAAAAGTCACGCTGCCTCAGACAATTGTATAAATAAAAGTAATTAGTTACAATACAAGAGCTTGGATCTATCGATATACTAAGTGTGTGAAATGAATAAAATAATTAAGTATTGCTGTGATATCTGCTTGTTTGAGACTAAGTGTGTAAAAAGTAAAAATGCAATGTGTCTCTTAATTGATCGTCTTCCGCTATTTGTAGAAGGAAAGCACAACGGCTATGAACTAGTTCTTCGATAATTCTGGCTGGTCTTCGGTCTTCTCTTGAACATTAGTAACAGATTCCTTCAGTCAAATAAGATCCAAATAATCCGGGATCACCTGACCAATTCTCCATTAGCTGTTGGCCTTGTTAACCAAGCATACTTCTATAAAGAAGGTATCTTGACTCTTGGTATATCAGATCGGCATCTTTGTTATTTTTCCTGAAAAGACATATACAGCAAATATCGGGTAACAAATCGTTAGTAAAATATAACCAGGATACTTGGCTGTTTCAGGATAGTGACTTGTCGGTATCTCTAGATTTGCATAGCTCAGCATACCGTGATGTCAAAACTTACCCCTAACAATTGTCCCCAAATATTTACTAGCTGTCATTGACAAGTGCAATAGGTAAATATTTAAATAATTACTTTTGTCAAATCAATCTATTATCTCGATCACTTCATCAACTAATTCCCACCTTTCTCTCCACTCTCTTCACTTATCTTCTTTGGAATTCCTCTACATCCTCGCCAGAGACTCACCAAGATAAGCGCTTTTCCGATTGAATCTCCTTATTTTCTCTTTTCTAGTACGATTTGAACAACATGGCCATGGTTACCAGATCGAAAACTTCTCCTGGTGATTTGAACCCGGATTTTTTCACCGCAAAACCTCTTAAAATTCCCCGATTTCGAAAAATGTACTCTAACGGCTCAAGAATTACCATAAAACCCTTGTTCCCTGAAAAAGCTATCTTTCATCCCATCTCCGACTGACTCTGATCAGACATGGTGTCTGAGAAGTGGATCGGTTTCCCTGCCTATCCATTCCTTCTAGGGCTTCTCTTCCCTTTTCCACCTCTCGTTACATCTTTCTTCGAAAAAACAAAGCTTTGTTACCCTTAGGTCATGCCCCTTCTGTGGAGGATCTTATACACCCTCGAGATGCTGAACGGAACACCCTCGATCCTAGGAGGAGATAGTCTTCCTGGAAAATGGGTTACCAAGGGTAGGATTATTAACTTAAGATCCCTAACTGTTCATTATCTCTCTATTCAAGGCTTTCTAATTCTTCGTATTTCTTTGCAGTGGATTTTTCTCAGGTTGCCCCTCCCCATCAGGATACTGAGGAGAAGATACGAGAGCTGCTCAATATACCGGAGGCAGAGAGAGCTTTCCAGGGAAGATTCCCAAGCGTAGAAGTTAGCGCCGAATCTCAACACTCCCGTTCAAACATGTCTGCAAGTAAGTAATATTTAAGAAAATAATTTCAATATAGATTCCCAAGCGTAGAAGTTAGCGCCGAATCTCAACACTCCCGTTCAAACATGTCTGCAAGTAAGTAATATTCTAAGGATTTCTAATTCTTCGTATTTCTTTGCAGTGGATTTTTCTCAGGTTGCCCCTCCCCATCAGGATACTGAGGAGAGGATACGAGAGCTGCTCAATATACCGGAGGCAGAGAGAGCGTTCCAGGGAAGATTCCCAAGCGTAGAAGTTAGCGCCGAATCTCAACACTCCCGCTCAAACATGTCTGCAAGTAAGTAATATTTAAGAAAATAATTTCAATATATTAGGGTACTTACCTTCCAATATTTTCAAGTGGAACCCCTGTCGTCAGTTACTTCGACATATCGGGCATCCAAAGCATGCTCTCCCAAGATCCCAAGGCTTCTAAGGGTTCAGCCCCTTCTGCTTTCAAGCCCCCTACCATCTCTCAGGGTCGAGTGAAGACGGTTGCCAAAAAGAGGAAGCTCGGCGACCAAGATGTAAGACCCCGAATCCCGGGAATCCTACAGCTGGTAATCATAATAAAAAATTCACAAAAATTTAAAACCAAACATGTTCATCTTATTAAAATTAGTTCAGAGTAATCAACAGCGGAATAGATAACATCAAAATTCCCAAAAACCCGGAAAAGTACCCAAAGCCAAATTTTAAATGCTTATAGTGATAAATTAAAAGAAACAGTTTGCATTATTAATTCTTCGACTAGATATGCCTTCAACCTCCCGAGTAGCATTCAGCACATCCAAGCGGTAGCATCCACTTCTTAACCTGAAAGTCAATCTAACATGCACACAAAGTCAGCTTGAGCTGAGTGAGTTCAAGTTTTAAGTAAATAATATCAGTAGTAATAGTTATGATAGTCATAACAAAAGTTTTTAAAAGTAAAAGGGTGCATCCATCAAATCATCATTACCGAAAACTAAACATCCTCATACATACTTATACAAAATGTATATGTAAACATCCTTTCAATTACATCCCTATATATATATAACAGTAATATATATAACATCCACGTATAACATCAGGGTCGAGCAAACGTACAACCCAAACACGTAACATCAGTGCATGCAAACACAAAGTAGGCATACACAACATCAGTAGTCGAAACGACTACAACATCGCCAAATATAGGCCAAGCAATAATGTATATACATATATATATATATATATTTAACATCCCAAGGCCTACCATATGCTAGCAAGCCTATATAAATTTGTTTAAAAACATTTCAAGAGTTTAAATACCAAAACGGGATTATAAAACATTCCAAGAGTTTACATATAAAAACGGGATTATAAAACATTCTAAGAGTTAAAAATAAAAATGGGATTATAAAACATTCCCAGAGTTTAAATATAAAAACGGGATTATAAAACATTATAAGAGTTTAAATATAAAAATGGGGTTATAAAACATTCCCAGAGTTTAAATATAAAAATGGGACTATAAAACATTCCAAGAGTTTAAAATATAATACGGGATACGAACAGTTAGGCCATCATCAACATTAAGTATTTGTACTTAGACATCTACATACATCCATATATTTATATCCCTATAAATACCGTCCAATTAATAACATCAGGGTCGAGCACACGTACAACCCAAACACGTAACATCTCATCCAAGTAATAACATCAGGGTCGAGCACACGTACAACCCAAACATGTAACATCAGTGCATGCAAACACAAAGTAGGCATACACAACATCAGTAGTCGAAACGACTACAACATCGCCAAATATAGGCCAAGCAATAATGTATGTATATATATATATATATATATATATATATATATATATATATATATAACATCCCAAGGCCTACCATATGCTAGCAAGCCTATATAAATTAGTTTAAACGTTTCATCAAGAAAAATCGTTTAATACTAGGCCTAATAGCAACCTCGAGCCTAGACCACAAGTAATTTTAAAACCCGAGTAATAAATTTGACCCGGCCGTGATTACCATGCACACACACATCAATAAGCCTACTCACATCATTCTTAGTCTCGAGGAACTAAATATCATCACACAACCATAGGCTATAAGGTAACACATACTCATACATACATACCTCCATACATTCATACATACATATATATATCTATATATATATATATATATATATATATATATATACATATATATATCATCCCAAGACATTCCAAATAACATGTAAGCCTATGGGCCATAAGGTAATATATATTAATCAGTCCAATACATGAACTAAGTAAATAGGTCTACTCGCATTCAATTACTACCAAGCCTATTAACATCATCGAGTCTAGACCATATTCAGGTATATAACCTTAAGGAATATAAGACCATAAACGAGTCAACGATATCCTAAGGCATAAAATATAGTTCACAAATAGTTTCATAAATGCACAAATATGAAAGAGGCTATGTAATACCATCCAAATAGTTGTAACGAGTAAAATCGTGTAAAACTGTATTACGGTGTGCATGCTATCCCAAAACTTGAAAAGAGTAAAAAGAGCATCATGAACTCACCTGAATCAACCGAACACCTGCAATGAGCTAGGAAATCCCTAAGTGCACAATCACAAGCAAGGGTCTATAAATTATACACAACGCATTACTAAACTAGACTGTAAAAACACTCTAGCCTAATGGGCCGTTCAAGCCCAACAACTTGGCCCAAGGCCCAACAACTTGGCCCAAGGCCCAACCACTTGGCCCAAGGCCCAATACTTTGGCCCAAGGCCCAACAACTTGGCCCAAGGCCCAACACTTTGGCCCAAGGCCCAACATTTGGCCCAAGGCCCAACAACTTGGCCCAAGGCCCAACGATAATCAAATCGGGTCGAATGCGCGCAAAATAAACCTTAAAACCATTTGTTAAACGAATCAGCCCCGAATGGACCAAATTCCATTTTAAATCTTTTCATTCATCAAGATTATGTCACCCGAGTTGATAGGGTTGACGGTTCCTTTTTACAACCCTTACTTTAACGTTTAAACGAAAATTCGTGCACCGCCGACTCGATTGACGAAGCACTAACCCCAACAGCCCCGTGCATCAAAAATATAATTTTCCCACAGCCCTTAAACCCCCCTAGGGCTGTACAAACTGATTCGGTCGGTCATCCGATCGTTTAACGTATCAAACTCAACAATTGCCAATCCTACACCCGTGAAACCCTAGTTTTCGAACTAACATCGATTGACCGACCTAAACACCTCCAATGGCCATGAAATTTTAGTATGTTGTAAGTGACATACCTAAGAATATGACGGAGTATGAACTCCAATTATAACAGCCCCGAAAGATGCGAGAAAGGGCAGCCACCGGTTAAGCCTAAAACGAACTTATCGATCAATACGAATATAACATGCAGATTTTAGCATGCAAAGATGTATTTTATTACATAGGAAAACCATGGAATTAAATTATTAAATTTTTACCAGTGTTTCATAAATATCTTAAGTTTATAAAAATATTTTTATTATATTTTTCTAGTGGACACAAAAATCATAAAAATTCTTCCAACACAGAAAGGTATGTGCAGCTATTTCAGCTGCGCAACAAAATGGTTTTATTTTTATAAAATTCATTACCCAGCCAAATTAAACGATTCCAATTGGGTTTGGTTCCTAACTCAAATATTAACTTCCAGAAGTGGAACCAAACAATTTAGACTTGTCAAAAAAAAGTTATGATGTCGGGAAGACAGACCAGAATCCGACATCCCGCATCAGCTTTGACACTCGATTTTATAAAATCATAAAAACTATTCAAATCTCATGTAAAACTTACGTATTATACCTTTCTGGAAACTAGACTCAAATTAGAACATCATGGAATCAAGAATAGATCAAAAATAGTGGATTAACATTGCGTTACAGACCCTACAATAAACGTATACGAATCTATCAGCAAGCTGTTATCATCAAAACTCAATCTTAACGACCAATAAGCGCGCCATAAGGATGAATTAGGGTGAAAAGGAGTTGTATATGTATAATACCGACCTTGAATTGAAGTTTGGACGGCCGGACGGTGGCTGATTGCACGCAAAACGAGGTGGAAAGGGGGTGGGTTGCTGCTGCCGATTGGACATCACCATAGGGTTAGGGTTTTGGGTTTTTGATTATAATATAAAATGTTACGTTCTGGCCCTTCCAAATTGAAAGTTGCGACACTTGAATGAAACTTAAGTAATTCAACTTATGGGCTCGTCTAGGAGGCCCCCCGAAGATTCAAGACGAGTCCCAGATTCTAAACAAACATTTATAAACAATCGAGCCGATTAACGAAATTTACGGGCGTTACACAAGACGTCCCAGCCCTTTTCGAAAATCTGTCTGACGAAGAAATGTCAAAAAATGGACATTATCATGATCCAGGTATAATATTTTCAAGATAACCTGCATTCCAAAGAGTTAGAAATAATATAAACTATATATATCAGTTTTTCGAGCAGGTCGACAGGAGTAAGAAGGTCTTGAAGGAGGAGCTCGTGGCAGCACTAGAAGCCAATGCTGATATGAAGAAGATAGTTGCTGCAATGACCAAGGATTTCGAGAGGATCATGAAGGCGACGACCGAGGATCACCAGGCTGAGCTACAAGCTGTTATTGCTAAAACCAAGATATCAGCGGCCAAGGTGATGCTCCAATCCAAGATCCAAATGGCAGAGGAAACTAAAGAAAGGAATCGTGCCTGGGATGTTGAGGGATGGAGGTGGTCTCTTCATGATCTTACCGGGTATCCTACAGGTATGAGATAGAAGCCGGAGGGAGATGAGACCGTGGAGGAGTCGGCACCGGAGGGAGATGACTAGGAGAAGGCTGGCCAGGGCGATGTTAACGCCAAAGACAAGGTTTGAGCCCTGCCGTTAGTGGTTGATCTTTATTATTCGTGGTTGTGATTTCAAACAATTTATTTTGGGTTGTAACTCTTAAGCCCCCAGGGCATCTTGAACAATTAACTTTCATGTTTTATGTTTAATTTGGCAAGCTTTGACTTGCAAAACTATCTGGAATTTATGCCGTTAATTTAGAAACTTATGGTTTATAAAACTATGTGCTTTAGTTACATTCGTATCACAGGTGCAGGTTGCAGGAATTATTCTCGAAATAATATCCTGAGATGAGATATTATTATCTCAAAATATTTCTGGGATACCAATTACATCAGTATCTCGGGATTGCTTTATAAATTGAAATCACATACCTTGTTGTAACATAAGCGTTACCTCATAACTCAGAGATGCTGCTGGACATCTGCCTGTCCCAAGTATACTGATGGAATGATCCATGCGAGCCATTGTATCTCGGAATCCTTCAGGATATTTATATATTTTTAAGGATTGATGAGATCCTTCATGAGGATCATTACCTCTAGGTATTTCCAGATATCCCTTGGTAATGATCTCGGGGAACATTCCCAGCTTTGACGTCTGCATGTTTTGGTTATCTTAGTGGTTTTTTGAGAATAGAATTAACCATATATTTGGGCATTGGCGGTGCCTTGCTATTGTCCCCATTGTATGATTAGTATCCATGGGATCACTTGATAGGAAGTGATTACTTCAGGATCCTGTGTGACAAGATTGATAATGATATTCGTGAGCTTAGCCAACATTAGTTAACAAATCTTGGGACTGGCCAAAACTTGGGATAAGCCATAACATGGGACAAGCCAATAGTTAGGATTACCAAATAACGTTTGATTAACATGATAATGCCAATTACCTTGGGATTTTCCATTGACTCAGTGTTCGTTAGACTGCTTGGGGTATACCCGGGTGTATCGATCGTGTAACATCTCGGATTTTTCAAACCCGTATTTGTTTACATTTAACCCCATAAATGTTTAATTTGATTAATAATAAAGATCCAAAAATGTTCCCGGGTCGAGTTAAATGCAAACAAATACGGGTTTGAAAAATACGAGATGTTACAGTTGCATATGCGTAGAATATGAAAAAGTTTGTGGTTTACCAACTCAATTAGATGAATTGATCCTTCTTAATTAGCTCAAATTTATCAAAGCCTGTACCCGCAAGCTCAAGTCTACCAAGCTTACACCACTCAGACCTCACTAGTGTCATACTTTCGAACTCAACCTACCCAAACTATTCCAAATCCACCTGCATTAACTGCTCAAGTTATTATGGATCCAACTATCTCTAGTGCTCCAAGTCAAGTGAATCAAGGCAACCGTAATTGAAGATGCTTGAAGACTCTGAAGATTTTTGTTTCTTTCGTTATTCCTATCTTAAGTTATCTTATCTTTTTCGTTTATGCATTGTGTCGACTCTTTAGTTATTTGTGATATTGGATGTTTTCAATTTGAACTATTTTGAGCGTTTCATCTCATGAATAAAGTTTCATATATCAAAGTTAATTTATTACGATCTTGTACCTCTATCTCATTTCCTTATTCTTGATTATCACAATTCATAATAACATCTGTTCCAAGAAATTCGTTTCCTTTCGATCTCCAAAATTTCACTTTTATAAGAAAAAGGTGTTTTAGAAATTTTATGGTTTTATCAATCCAACTCGGACATTTATTAATTATCTTTTGAATTTATCTTTTAAAATTATCAAAACATTTGCTTTCTCTTAAAATTTTGTTTTCAACGTTTTATAACCCATATGATGGAACAGATTATGCAGACCATACGACGATAAGAGTAATTATGGTCGCGAACATAATTATCCAAGTCCTCGCATGGAAATCTTAATACGTAAAATTGTGTGTCATAATCTAGAACTGAAAGTAGTTTGAGTAACGATACAAATGTTGAGATGATAAAGACATGGTGGATACGCCGCTGGTACATTCTATGTATAAATGCCCTTATCGAATTGTCATTTGAAGTGTTGCTTCGATTATTAGAACTTCTATGTTATGATATTTTTCTTTAAAAGTTTAAATGTTTTCAAAACGATGATGTTTTAGTTTTCCTTAATTTCGGGACGAAATTCCTTAGAGTAGGGGAGACTGTAACATCTCAGATTTTTCAAACCCGTATTTGTTTACATTTAACCCGACCCGGGAACATTTTCGGATCTTTATTATTAATCAAATTAAACATTTATGAGTATCTAAGATTTTTATTTTCATTTTATACCCTTTTCATTTTCTAGGTTGGTTATTCATTGTTGTAAAATTTAAAATAAACAAAAATTGAACATTTAGAAAGTTAAATGACCATTGTTGCAAAAAAAAAACTTCACCTTGCCTTGGCCGAAGCGCCGTGCGATGGGGGTGCCCAGGCCCATCGCACGCCGCATCCAACCTTCTGTACATATCGTTAAGCTTAAAATTGTTTCCTAGTTCGTTTTTGGCCCGAAATCGATTATTTTAGGACGTAATTGAGTGTTTTAAGCCCCAAGTAATATAGCTTAGATACATGTCCATTTTCATTACTTATTGATCAAGAACGAATTTTACTGGTTAATATATTGATTTGGTCATTTAAAACATATTCGGTTTCCTAAACGAGTAAATTAACTAAATATAGTTTGTTTTTGCATATATTTTATAAACAACATAATATTCTTCGGCCACAAACTTCCTTAAACCCTAAATATTCTTTCCTCAGCCGTCACCTATCTTTGGTGTTCATCATCTTGCTCGTTTTTTATTATTTGTTTAAGGTACAAATCTTGAAGTTTGACTTTGCTTATGCACCGACCTTTGACTTCATCTCTTTATCGATCATTTCACTTTCCGGGTAAGTTGTAAACTGTAAAATCGTTCCTACATATCCCCTAGTCAAGAAACTTCAATCTATTTCGGTGATTGAAGGCTGTTGGCTGGTTAATTTGTTTAAAACTCGTTAAAGGGCAAAACAGTCAACAAGTTTATATATAAGTGCCCTAATCGGATTGTCATTTGAAGCGCTGCTTCAATTATTAGAACTTCTATGTTATGATATTTTTCTTTAAAAGTTTAAATGTTTTCAAAACGATGATGTTTTAGTTTTTCTTAATTTCAGGACGAAATTCCCTAAAGTAGGGGAGACTGTAACGTCTCGGATTTTTCAAACCCGTATTTGTTTACATTTAAACCGACACGGGAACATTTTCGAATCTTTATTATTAATCAAATTAAAAATTTATGAGTATCTAAGATTTTTATTTTTATTTTATACCCTTTTCATTTCCTAAGTTGGTTATTCTTTGTTTTAAAATTTAAAATAAACAAAAATTGAACATTTAGAAAGTTAAATGACCATTGTTGCAAAAAAAAAAAACTTCACCTTGCCTTGGCCGGAGCGCCGTGCGATGGGGGTGCCCAGGCCCGTCGCGCGCCGCCACCAACCTTCTGTACAGATCGTTAAGCTTAAAATTGTTTCATAGTTCGTTTTTGGCCCGAAATCGATTATTTTAGGACGTAATTGAGTGTTTTAAGCCCCAAGAAAACTAATATAGCTTAGATACATGTCCATGTTCATTACTTATTGATCAAAAACGAATTTTACTGGTTAATATATTGATTTGGTCATTTAAAACATATTCGGTTTCCTAAACGAGTAAATTAACTAAATATAGTTCGTTTTTGCATATATTTTATAAACAACATAATATTCTTCGGCCACAAATTTCCTTAAACCCTAAATATTCATTCCTCAACCGTCACCTATCTCTAGCCTTCATCATCTTGCTCATTTTTGATTATTTGTTGAAGGTACAAGTCTAGTAGTTTGACTTTGCTTATGCATCAACCTTTGACTTCATCTCTTGATCCATCCTTTCACTTTCCGGGTAAGTTGTAAACTGTAAAATCGTTCCTACATATTCCCTAGTCAAGAAAATTCAATCAATTTCGGTGATTGAAGGGTGTTGGCTGGTTAATTCGTTTAAAACTCATTAAGGGGCAAAACAGTCAACAAGTTTGACTTTACGTTTTCTCATACTTCTGGGCAGATTCAACGTTCGGCCCAGAAGACTTTTATTCTCGTAACAAAATTTTAAGACCACTGATCAAAACCTGACTTCCGACTCACTGTTCGGATTCTGTTCAGTACCAGCTCGCTTAAATATTTAATTAACATTACCGGAGTTTCTAAACATCCGTTTGGATCGATTCCAGCGGAATTAAGTTTGTTTTTACTTATATTATCATATCTCAAAGTTTCAGGTTCTGATTTTTTATCACGTTTAACGCGTTAGTGGACAACTCGCTTAATTATTAAAATCGCTTAATTTAAGTTATTCACCTGCCTTCGAATTAAGGTGAGTTTTATCATTCCCCTATTTTACTAGGTTTTCTAAACATTTTGGGGACATATGCATATTATTCATATTTCATAATATATCTATATCTCAAAAATAGCAAACGTGAAATTGTGTGTGATTGATCAAATATACTTGTTACGTGCTTACTGGTTTATGTGCGCATTCGTATTTTGGAGAGGTCCAACGTATTCCCTTGTATAGGGTGCTACTATTATTGACCCATGCTCGATTCACTTGGCAACGGTCTTATTATTACGTGCTCATGGTTGATTGCAGACGCCCGATTGCAGTGGTTAATTGACACATTATTTGCTCACGGTTTGATTTATTTACCGCATTATTATGTTTTATATATTTCTATTATTATTATTATTATTATTATTATAACCTTGCAAAACTGATGATAATCTCACTTAACATGTGTTGTTGACAAACTCTATTTTCCACGCATATACAGGTTTCCAGTGAATTGAAGTTTGAAGTGTGGACACTTAGAAAGACCTTAGGGTTTTAATGAAGACAATTATTATTTAATCTTGATTGGATTACTTGTATTAAATTATTTATATTGTGTTTGAAATATTTGTGCACGGTATCTGGATATAATTAAGTTAATAGATATTGTCACATTTTGATAGTATCTTCGAGCTGTGAACAATGATGCTCATGCCCCGACATTTCCGCCTTAGGTTGGGGTGTGACAGATCGTATGGCACGTCTGCCAATATAACTTTATAATTCAAGATATAGTCAATTTTAGTGAGATTGTCAGCCGCTCATCACGGACTAGTCCCAACTAACCCTTGATCTATACTCAAACATCGTGCACTCCTGGCGAGGTGTTCAAACCTATGTTCGTATGTGGGGATGAATACCAACCCAAAACCTTAGGAGGAATCTTAGGAAACGTCAAACGTGAGAGGGATGGCCAGTCCCTAGTCTTCTGTTGAGACACTTGAGTATCCTGAAAAACCTTAAGATCTTGGTGAAGGTGGGTGTTAGCAAGGCTAACACCCCTCCGATGCTTAAGTCAGTATGTTTGATAAAAATAATAAATAAATGAATAACTAAAAACAGATGTGAAAACATACCTTAGTAAGCAGAAACATCACATTTCTACTTACATAAAACAAGCATTGAGATGAACAACATTCCAGGATCTTGGCAATATTTCACCCTCCATGTTAGCCAACCAATATGCTCCTTTGCTAGCTTCAGAATCAATTAAATATAGTCCTTCCCACTTTGGAGCCAGTTTTCCATCGGTAGGATTGATGGTATTTTGATAAAGTCTTTCTCAACACCAAATCTCCCACTTGAAATCTTCTTATCGTATGATTTGGCTATTATTTGATGATGGGCCGCCATTCGGATCTTAGCTTTGTCTCTGAGTTCATCAATTGTATCAAGATCTTGGAGCAAAGCTTCATTGTTGTTTTCGGTATCTCGAAAATTTGATCTTGTCGTCGGGATCACCATTTCTGTCGAGATCACTTCCTCTGAACCAAACACTAAGGAGAATGGTGTCTGTCCAGTAGCATTCTTTGATGTAGTCCTATCCGCCCATAAGACGAATGGTAGCTCTTCAGCCCATTTTCCCTTCTTGGATCCGCCTGCCAGTTGGCTTGCGGATGTACTGGTGTGGATATGATCATTTTGATTCCCCAACTGGTACAAAAATTCGTCGTTCTCTTACTTATGAATTGAGAACCATTGTCACAAATGATCTCTGCCGGTATCCCAAACCTAGTCAGGATATTTCTTTTTATGAAGGATACTACTTCCTTGTCTCCACCAGGTGCTTTAGGTAACTTCCCAACAACATCCATTCCTAATTTCATAAAGGGCTATGGGGACAAGATAGGATACATAGGCTCCATTGGTTAGTGAGGAACATTACTGTGTCTATGACAAGCATCACATCTTCTGGCATATTCCATTGCATCTTTTCTCATCGTGGGCCAGTAATATCCTGTTCTTAAGATTTTGGAGAATATGGATCTGCCTCCAGTGTGATTGTCACAATCCCCTTCATGTATATCTTTCAGCACCTCAAATGCCTCAGGAGCTTCTAAACATATCAAGTATGGTCCTGCCAAAAACTTTTTATACAATACATACAGGATAATAATGAAACGAGACACCTTGGTGTTGGGACCAAGATCCTTGATCCTTCAAGATCAATTATCCTTGGTGTTCGCTAGTATCTGCTTCCAGGATTAAGGAACCTGTATGGTTCGAGGATCCTCAACAGTTAACTTCCAATATGTTATAACCTTTTTTGCAGGTATTGAAACGTGTTTACCAGCATGTCTATTTTCAAGGAGGACATATTTTACCAAGTTGTCCAAGCTCGTTCACGCTCGTGAACGGTCATGAAGAAATGGTAAACAAACGTGGCCGAGTTTATAGCAAATGTAGTTAGTGTCCGTTGTAAACATTTTGTATTTATATACATTGAATCATGGCTGATCACACACACAACACTTTAGCAACTTAGAATTCTCAACAAGAACACTCTGTACTCACAATCAGCTTTAATTCCAACATTTGTAATCTTTTTTAAGCTTAATATAATCGGTAGTGATAGTTTTCACTACTTGAGGTTTTTTTGCCGGAGGTATACTAGTTTCCAAGGGCTTTTCCTCATATAAATATCGTTTTTCATCTTTCAGGATCACTATTTTGTTCATATTATTCATAGAAGCATCAAACCTCACAAACTAATTTGGTTACTTGATCCTCAAATGCCTCAGGAGTTTCTAAACATCTCAAGTATGGTCCTACCAAAGACATTTTATACAATACATACTGGATAATTGTTAGAGCTCGAATTTTCAGTATACTGGGCAAGCAGTATGTTCTGGATAACTTCAAGACACGGTATCTTCCAAGGTAACAGGTATCCTAGATCTGTTATATAATTAACAGATTATTTGCCATCTCTCCTTGTTTACTAGGTCAAGAGATTTATGGTGATTTGCTGGAGACTTGGACTTGCAGTTATTAGCGCGTTATTAAAAAGGAAACGTGGGAATTAACGGCTAACTGGAAGGAGTCAATCATTTTCATAATTATTGGAAAGTTTGTTAGCTTTATTTTTGTTATAAATAGAGCACCAACTCGGATCAATACACACACTCTAGACACACGAGACTTACTAGTACTCGCATTCTCTGTAATCACGATCGAGTTTTAGCTCCACACTAGTACAGGTACCAAGAGAAGAAAACACTGAAGCAGATGCTTTGGCAAATTTAGCTTCAGCTCTCAAGATACCAGCTGATATCAAGATACCCATCATGCATATCTTAACTCCAGCAACAAAGGAGAACCACGAGGTCATGGAGACTTCAAAACCTGAAGACGATTCAGTATCCTGGACCTGTCCTATAATACGGTATCTTCAGGATAACAAGATCCCAGAAGGAGAAAATCCAAGAGCTTTCCTAAAGGTAACCCAGTATATTATCCTAAATGATATTTTGTATAGAAAATCACTTACAGGTCCATACTTGAGATGCTTGGAATATCAAGAAGCACAAGAAGTTCTCAAGGATATACATGAAGGTGATTGTGGAAACCACACTGGGGGCAGAGCCTTAGTATCCAAGATACTGAGGAAAGGTTACTTCTGGCCAACAATGAAGAAGGACGCAATGAACTTCTCCAGAAAATGTGAAGCTTGTCAAAGACACAGCAACATCTTGCATCAACCAGCTGAACCATTATATCCTATCATATCCCCGTGCCCATTTATGAAATGGGGAATGGATATTGTGGGAAAGCTGCCCAAGGCTCCTGGTGGAAAGGTCTTTATGCTAACCATGACAGATTACTTCTCCAAGTGGATCGAAGCAGAGGCATTTGTCCAAGTTAAAGAAAATTATGTGATCACATTCATTAAACGGAATATCCTAACAAGAATTGGTATCCCGGAAGAGATTTTTTGTGACAATTGATCACAGTTCATCGGTAGTAGAACAACCAACTTTTGTGAAAGTTGGGGAATCAAGATGGTGACTTTAACTCCTGTACATCCTCAAGCCAATGGTCAAGCAGAGTCAAGTAACAAGATCATCATCAACAATTTGAAGAAGAAATTGGGATCCAAGAAGGGAAAATGGGTTGAAGAACTACCATTTTTTCTTTGGGCTGATAGAACCACTTCAAAAAATGCAATGGGACAAACACCTTTCTCTTTGGTGTTTGGGGCCGAAGCTGTTATCCCTACAGATATGGTGATCCCCATAATAAGAACCAGCATCCAAGATACCGAGTCCAACAACCAAAGCCTTACTGAAGACCTGGATACCATTGATGAACTCAGAGATCTCTCCAGGATCAGAATGGCAGCATACCTACAAAGAATAGCCAAGTCCTACAATAAGAATATCAGGATTCATAGATTCCAAGTAGGAGATATGGTGTTAAGAAAGGCATTTCAGAATACCACTACCAAGCAGATGGAAAGCTAGCTCCCAAGTGGGAAGGTCCTTACTTGATTGATTCGGAAGCAGGAAAAGGGGCCTACAGGTTAATCACTATGGAAGGTGTTCCTATCCCAAGAGCTTGGAATGTTATCCATCTTAAGGCATATTTTTGCTAGTATCCTTGACTGGTATGTTCGTATCCTCAACAATTCAAGATAAAGGTGTGTTCCTTTATATATTTTTTACATTATTACATATTTAAACTTTTTCTTATCAAGTTTACTGACTTAAGAATCGGAGGGGTGTTAGGCTAACACCCACCCCTCATCAAGAGATTAGTGTTTTGAAGTTATCCTAAGGATATGTTATCTCGACAACAGTAAGAGGCTGATCACCTCCCACGTGAATATGATATCCCTGATATCTTCTAAGGTGTAAAGGTCTTCACCTTTCTAACGAATGCCTGGAGCGCACGAATATGATATCCCTGATATCTTCTAAGGTGTAAAGGTCTTCACCTTTCTAACGAACGTCTGGAGCGCACGAAAATGATATCCTTGATATCTTCTAAGGTTTAAAGGTCTTCACATTTCTAACGCCGCCTGGAGCGTACGATGACTCGGATATAGTTTGAGGCAGGCGGACTAGACCAGCTGATAATCCGTTTGTTGTTGGCTATATACCGAATCCTTAAGATAAGTAATAGACGTGTAACACATATGGTATATAACAATTTCATGTTATCTAAGGTTTATAAAATTTTTATGTTATCTAATGTTTCGGCATTTTCATATCCATACGTTTGGGACTTTCCCCAATTTTATCTAAGGTTTAGACATCTTCATGTCTAAAAGTAAAGGCCTTGTCGCCAGTAAAAAAGGCTTTATCGCCAGTAAATGGGCCTTATCGCCAGGATTATCTAACTTTGTTTTGACAGATCGGAGATCAGCCAGGTCGCAAAATGTAGAAATGTTATTAAGTTATTTTTAACTTAGCAAAATTCCAGAAGCATGATACTTAAAAAGATCAACAGTTGGGGACATCATATGTAAGCTAACTAGATTTATAAATGATCTCCACAAAGGTACTCTTTACACTTAGTTTTATCACACAATTTATATTTCAAGGTATGATCTTTTGGTTTAATTGTGATAACTCACACAAGGCATAAGGATATGTTATCCTTAAGATATTTTATTTCAATTCCTAATAAGTCTTTTGATTATATTTTCTAAAAATATATAATCTTTAAAATATTTTATGCTTAGGATACATGATCCTCAAGATGTTTTTATTAAAAGTCTTAAAGATATATAATCCTCAAAATGTTCGAGAAGCATGTTTTCAGGATACATTATCCTCTGAATAACTTATTTCAGAAAATTGGAGATATGAAATATTTCAATTAAAACTTATTCAGATAAGCTATGTAAAAATAACATACTGAACACAATGTTTAAAGCCAAAAGATTATATTATTACTAATCATAAGTGCAGAAAATTAAAAAGGCAACACCCGGGTTTCGTTTTGAAAAGCCAAGATCCCTCCACCCGAATATTGCCAAATGTCCAAAAGTCAAGATAACATGGGCTTCGTCTTGGAAAGTCAAGATCCCTCCACCCATGTATCCTGTTATCCTAAGCATAATTGTTTAAAGACAGAAAAGTAAATTGTTCAACAGACCACTACAACCCAACATCACAAACCACAAACACATAAAAAATTGGGCTTAAGCCTTTTCTTTACTGCTATCATCGCCCAATTGCACCTCATCACCAACCGCCTTCACCGCATCTTTGGTCGCCATCTCCACAGCCTCCTCCGCTGCCTTCTCCGCTCCACTCGGACCAGCCTCCTCCACAGTTTCACCATTAAGCTCAGCCAAAACTTTCTCCCAAGCAGCCACATCCTAGAAAGAAGTGTCAACACCAACATCTTTGGCCTCCTTGGCCATCTTGAGTCGAGACTGGAAGATGGAAATAGCAGCGGACCTCTTTGCCCCCTCAGTGACCTCTTGGATCTGCACCAAACAATCCGCCTCTTGAAGAATGAGTCCCTTCTTGGCCAGCGCGAGTTCCTGCTCCAGATCCTCAATCTCCTTGGTATTCTTGTCAAAGAGGTTGGTCTTAGCAGTCCCGATCTTCAGCATTTTGGCAATACGGGTATTGGCATCAAGGAGTTCGTAGTGCAGATCATTAAAGCTGGAGGACAGCTGCTCCAGTCCCTGCTCAAAACATATTACCCTCAGCATACATTATCTTCAAAATACCAGGATATTTTTGGAGAGCATACCTTATTGAACTCGAGGTTGCAAGTCGGAGAAGAGTCGGAAACATCTTGGGTCTTTCTTTTCTTGAGGACCTTGGCTCGACTGCTTTCGGGCTTTGGCAGGATAATAGGAACGACTTCCTTCTTTTTGGTGCTACGGGTGGAGACCATGCGATCAGTATCATCAAGAATGAAAACAAGAGCAGATTTGCCTACAAAGATAATGCGGGTTAGTATCTCTGATCCTTAATTTTTTTAACTAACATGTCAATACTTCTTACCAGACATAGCGGAGCCCGCTGACTGGGAGGATTCTTGAATAACCGACTGAAAGAAAAAGGTCCTCTCTTCCTTGTTGATGAGGTAGAAAGATTTTAGCTTGCTTTCTGTCTCTTTGCTGGGAGGAGTTATCTCGAAGAACTTCAAGGCTGCAATAAGACAAGATAAAGTATATCAATTACACACCTATCAACATACGGCTTCAAGATAATATATCCTACTTTTGGACACCCAAAGGTAGGGAAGGCTTTCGGGTCTCGGAAGGGTGAAGCTTAGGAGCCATGGTTTCATGAAGATAAAGAAAAGAAAGAAAGAAGAAATTACATGGATAAAGGGAACAATGGATGAAAGTATTATTTATCCGAGTAGTTATGTGGACAATCAAGGTTTAGCGAATTACCAGGATGTGTGCGACGAGATCCACCACACATGCAGAAATTCAAAATTCAAAAATTTTACAGCTTTAATCCGTATCTACAGCTGTTAAATTTGGGGACAATTGTTAGGGCTCGAATTTTCAGTATACTGGGCAAGCAGTATGTTCAGGATAACTTCAAGACACGGTATCTTCCAAGGTAACATGTATCCTAGATCTGTTATATAATTAATAGACTGTTTGCCATTTTTCCTTATTTACCAGGTTAAGAGATTTATGGTGACTTGCTGGAGACTTAGACTTGCAGTTATTAGCGCGTGATTAAAAAGGAAACATGGGAATTAACGGCTAACTGGAAGGAGTCAATCATTTCCATAATTATAGGAAAGTTTGTTAGCTTTATTTTTGTTATAATAGAGCACCAACTCAGATCAATACACACACTCTAGACACACGAGACTTACTAGTACTCGCATTCTGTGTAATCACGATCGAGTTTTAGCTCCACACTTGTAACCGATTTTCGTTATTAATAAACTGGTGGTGATAGTTTTCACCACCCGGGGTTTTTTTTTCTTGTTATCCTTAGGATAACAGGTTTTTTCCTCGCAAAAAATCTCTGTGTTCAAGCCATTTTTTATAAGCACCTAGTCTCATTTTACTAATTTGGTTGTAAAATCATATTTGTTAATTTTTGTCCAAAAAAATAATAATGAAACGAGATACCTTGGTACGGAAGGCTTTGTGAATCCTCTCCGTCTCCTGTATTTCATCATATTGTAGATATCTGACGATAGGCCTAGTCCAGGATTTTGATTGGTCTTCGGGATCCAAAAGCTCATTGTTAAATACTTCCTTTCTATCAAAGTCAGTCACGTCAATCGCCGGGTTCAAGACGTGTGCAATTGGTATCTTGTCCCCCCATAGGTTTCTGAAAGGCTGATCCTAGATTTGCCAGAGTGTCTGCTTCGGCATTGTCTTCTCTGTGGATTTACTTTATATCGAACTCTTCAAAGTATCCTGATAGTATCTTGACTATCTCAAGATACCGAATCAACTTCTCACCTTTTACTTCATAGATACCGTTAACGTGATTAGCTAATAATAAAGAATCCACATATACCTGTATACGCGTGATCTTCATTCCCATAGCCAGTTGCAATCCGGCTATAAGGGCTTCATATTCAGCTTCATTATTCGTGGTTGGGAATTCACACCTTACTGATTGAGGTATGACATCCCCCTGTGGAGACCTCAGGATAATTCCCGAACATGTCCCTCGTACATTGGAGCACCATCAGTATATAGATTCCACTTATCTTCAGGATCTTTGAGTTGTTGTACTTCGAGATCCACCTCATTCTGGAGCTCACTATTGAAATCAGCTATAAAATCCGCTAATGCTTGGGACTTAATAGCTGTTCTTGATTCATAAATCAAAATGTAAATGCTAAGTTTCACCAACCACTTAGCCGGCCTACCTGACATCTCAGGTTTTCTTAATACCGATTTGATAGGATAATTAGTCTTAACATGTATTTCATGAATTTGAAAATATTGTCTTAACTTAGTAGAAGCCTTAATCAATGCCAAAATTAATTTTTCCAAATGAAAATACCTGGTTTCAGCATTTAACAAGCTTTTACTTACATAGTATACTGGATGCTGTTGGCCTTCATGTTCTTTGACCAACACTGCACTGACCAATATACCTAAAACGGCCACATATAATGACAAGGGTTCATTGCCCTATGGCTTCTTTAATAATGGAGCCATAGAAAGATAATTTTTTAAAGTTCTTCATGCTTCCCAGTCTATTCAAACTTTTTATTCTTCTTCAAAATATCATAGAAATCTTTACATTTTTCTGACAATCTTGAAATAAACCTGTTAAGAACAGCTATCCTCCTTGTCAATCTCTGAACATCTTTAACATTTGTAGGAGATTTTAGGTTAAGATGTTCTAGGCTTGCTTCCATTCCCCTCTTGGTCACCAGGTAACCTAAGAATTTGCCTGCTCCCACTCCAAAATGACACTTGGAGGGATTGAGCTTCATATTATACTGATCCAGGATATTGAATGCTTCTCGGAGATCCTTGACGTGGTCTTCTACTCTTTTGGATTTTACTACCATATCATCAATATATACCTCCATAGTATCTCTGATCTTTTCTTTGAACATCATGTTAACTAGCCTTTGGTATGTTAGCACCTGCATTTTTCAAACCAAAAGGCATGGAAATATAACAATAAATACCTGAGGGAGTAATGAATGCAGTATCCTCCTGATCAGAAGGTTCCATCTGGATTTGGTGTAATCCCGAGGAGACATCCATAAATGTCAGCATCTCATGTCCAGCAGTCGCATCCACCATTGAGTCGATGTGGGGTAATGGGAAAATATCTTTAGGACAAGCCTTGTTGAGATCATTGAAGTCAACACATACTCTTCACTTCCCATTCTTCTTTTAAACCCCTACTACATTGGCTAGCCACCGAGGAAACTTCATTTCTCTTATCATTCCAGACTTTAGAAGTCTGTCAACTTCTTCTTGGATAATAAGATTTCTTTCAGGGGTAATTTTCTTCTTTTCTGTTGTACTGTCCTGAAAGAATTATCAATACAAAGTTTATGGGTTATGATATCTTTAGAGATACCTGTCATATCCTGATGTTTCCAGGCGAATGTAGATCTTCTTTCCTGCAATAAGGTTAGTAAGTCTTTCCCGATATCTTCTGGGATACTGGAGCCAACCAGAACTTTTATCTCTGGATCCTCAGGATCCAGGGATACTTCTTTGACGTCTTGTTTCTCTGTCCCAGTATCTAAGGATCCATTTTCTTTTATTGCTATGCTACAAGAGGTTTAGTTGATGCCTCCAAGGATGTAGTATAACAATACTTAGCTTCCTATTAGTCACTCTTGATCTTCACAACACCCTATGGCATAGGAAGTTTGACACACTGGTGGTATGTTGACTGGATGGCCTTCATGTCAAGAATCCAAGGCTTGACTAAGACAATATTCAACCAAGAAAGGGAATCAATAACACAAAATCTTTGAATGGAATTCACTCCTTCAACATAGACTGGTAGCTTGATGTCTCCTACTGTGTTCTTGGTTTCACCACTGAAGTCCACCAAGACTGAGGATATCTTGATGATCTCGGACTCAGGGATCCCCATTCTCTTCAGTGCCACAAGCTGAATGATGTTGACAGAACTTCCCCCATATATCAGTATCCTGCGAATAAAATGGTTAGCAATATATAAAGTTATAACCAAACCATAGTGATGGGGATCAATGACATGATCTCTATCATCTTCATCGAATGTTACAATCTTTTGTGTCACTTAGGCTGGTGGTTTTCACTGGTCTCTCCATTTTGTTTTCTTTTGCCAATCTCTTAGCAGAAGAATAAGAGGTCCCACTGATGTGCGTCGGTTAACCCTATAACAATGACCCTCACAACTAAGCTTTAAATATAAAACGAAAATCCTAAATCACACACAACCGGCAAGTGTACCGATCAAAAATAGTATAGACCTAGGAAGTCCGAGTATCGAACACGTGGATACGTAAGACGCTAACGATCACTAACCCTAGACAAGACCTACCTAAGAATAATATTTAATTGATTTTTGATTTTTAATTACTTAACTGGACTAACTAGACTGACTGACAAAAGTTACCTAAAATAGAAAACTTAACAACAAACTAACTGTGTTGACTCTGGATGGAGAAAAACGTCTACCTAGGTCTGAATCACACTGTAGGCCTAACAAGAAAATGGATTGGATGACATTGAGACACCGATTCCTAAAGATGACACGACTAAGGATCGCTCGGGCTCACTAGATTACCTCTCGGTCTCACTCAACAAGCCTAAACTACTCAAAATCGACTAAAACGACCAAACCGGGAAACAATTGCTAACGTGTTCTAATGTTGACTCACCTCTCGGTCTCACCAACACTCGACCCTAATGGCAATGAATACTACACAACCAAGGATAGAGGAACAATTCAACTTAAAACCAAAATAGATCAACTAGTTGCTCAAAACACCTAAACCTGACAAGAAACGAACTCGCTCTCGCGCAATTCTTATTCTAGCATGCAAAAGCAATGAGACAACCCTTACTTCTTATCACCTCTCGGTCTCTAAAAAGGTGCCTAACCGCTGTACTTTAACCTCAAGTTCACACAACAAAACCCTATGGTTGTACCTACCGTAAACAAACCCTGAAAACAAAGTCTAGAATCAAACAATGCACCGATCAATCAACACAAAACTAATTAACCGACACAAGGGGTTTAAGCAATAAAATTGATATAATTTCCTGCCACTAAACACAACCTATTTCATGTCTAAATCAAACTTTACATTAACAAATCAAGTCTATCAATCAAACAACCCAATAAACTCATCAAAACCTAACAATAATCATCATTCATAGGTAGAACTAACAAGTTTAGCCTCTAATCATATTTGGACAGCCATGAACACTTAATAAAAACATCATATAACTCATCTCAATAATCAATTCAAGCATTCAATGATCAATACAAATCATAAAAAATTCAATCTCTCAATCAATTGCAAAACAAATCAACAATTAAGCAAGAAAATCAAAGTGTATGAACAATGTAAAAGATGGAAGGATATGAGATGTTCCGGGCTGCTCCTTGGCTGTTAAAAAACAGTGGTGAATGATCCCGAGGCTTGGTTCTTGTGTCTTCTTCCTTCCTTAGCCGCCACACTCCTTAGAACCCTAGCTACAAAACTTTTTTTCTTTTCTTCATTGCTGCCCAGCTGCCGATCGGAATTGGCTGGTAGGGTTTTTATTTTTTTTATATCTTGATTAGTGTAAGACATGGGCTTGTATAACATGTAATCGAGCCGGGCCTTGATTTGTTTCTTGAAATCTCATGCGTATAAGACTCGTAAACTGCTTAAGAAGCCCGGTTTCTTCACTCTTTCACCCATAACCTACAAGATGAAGATTAATATGTAAAACCTATATAAAACAAGCTAAAACACATAAAATATAATATAATACGTACATAAAAGGTGCGGAAAATAGGTGTGTTTTACAACACATCAAATATCCCCACACTTAAGACTTTTTCGTCCCTGAAAAAGAATACTACACAGGATCATAACCGAGTTAAACCGACCACTCTTGGTTTTATTTATTTATTATTATTATTAATATATATGTTTTTTTTCTGCTTAAAGTATTAGAACAAGTGACCCGTTACCCAAATATTTCTTCCAACTTTCACCTAATAAGCTAGATCAGGTCGATTGCCGGTATTGTTGTCCACTTAAATTCATGCCCCTAATACCTACCGAGGCAAATAAGGCGTGACAATTCTATTAATTTGTATGACTAATTGGGACCCACACTTGAAAGCCCTGCCGCCACTTCACCAATCCCATTATGGTTTTACCGGGCCAAGTCACCCCAACTTGACTTAAACCTATTGCCACATGATTAAAACATTTCGACTCATATACAAACTATAAACTCTAGCTCTCTTTCAAGTCTATCAATCAAACAACCCAATAAACTCATCAAAACCTAACTAATCATCATTCCTAGGTAGAACTAACAAGTTTAGCCTCTAATTGTAACATTCGTTACTTTTCAAACCCGAAAACCTGACCCATTTCAAATTTTCGGTTTTTGTTTATAAATATATATATTATTAATATTCTCAAGTTTCACTTCATGTGACATTCGTTATTATTGAGTTAGTATTGTGTTCGTTAAACCGACCCGGTTTTTCATTTTAATGTACTCTTGTTCGTCGTTTATCATACCTTCATTTTCTATTCGTATTGAAGGATTTACGGTTATCATTTGTTTATTTATTTGTTACAACTTATATTATTTGATAAACTTGTGTTACATGAAGATTTAAATGAAATAATGTTACTATGGTCACCTAATAGTGTCACGTGTGTTTGAGCAATCTGTACGTCACACTCAGACGTTTCCGCTTTAGCCGGGGTGTTACAGATTGGTATCAGAGTCGTGGCTATAAGATAGAAAATTAGACGTAGTGTTATAGGTAGCTATATCTTATATGTTTATTTGTTAGGGTTGCATGATACAATTATGTAAGCCTTTACTTGATTGTTTAAACGCACTTACTATCACTGGATTACTGTACTACTGATTTCATTTACGCCTCATGAACACAAGTACACACACACACAAGTCCTTAGGCCTAAAACAAGAATTCTCAAAAGCAATTTCAAGCAATCTTCAAATTCAGTGTTCTGATATTTCATCTTCTTAAAAACCATGTCCATTTTGTGATAAGGATATAGTTGCACTCCTTAGGATGTCACACAAGTCGTGATGTTTCATGCGACGTGTGACTCCGACCCACAATGTTTTACAATGTGTTTTAACTAAAAGTCTGACAAGTCGTGGTGATACACGAATAACCAGCTTTTGGTTCGATTTAATTATGCATTTTGATTTGTTTTAACTGAAAGTCTGTCAAGTTGTGGTGATACACGAATACCCAACTTTCGGTTCAAGTTGATTATGCATGTTTGGAACACACAAGTTGTAACACCCCGTAACCGCAGTGGAAACGTAAACGGGATGCGACAGACACCTCTGATATCAACCACATTGTTTATAAAGAAAACCGAATGCATTAATATACTTCAAAATTACATTATCTCGTCTTTCATTACCGTCTAGGTGATACACACATCATACAATACGGTTCATAATTCTATCTGTTATAATGTATCCTAACGTCCAGCACGCAAACCTTACACACATCAAGCACTTAGCACGTAATCAATCACTTTATCTTAGTTGTACCTGAAAAGTATGTGAGAAAACGGGTCAACTACGAATAGTTGGTGAGTTTCACAATTTTAGTAACCATGATAAATCCATATCATAATATAATATTATCTGGGGACACTGTTAACCCATAAACACCTTTAATAACCTCTGGGGACACTGTTAACCCAGAACACTTCCAATAACCTCTGGGGACACTGTTAACCCAGAACACTTCCAATAACCTCTGGGGATACTATTAACCCAGGACACTTCCAATAACCTTTGGGGACACTGTTAACCCAGAACACTGTTGCGGGACCTTACAATATTAACATCTCAGACAATTACCATTTTAATACATTACCGTACGATTCCCGTACAATAAACATTATACAAATACATTCATTTCCATGCGATCAGCATGTACTTAAACATTTTAATAGAAACATGCTTTCCGCCCCGGGAAAATATTTAAAACAGTTCAATAAAAGGGGCCCGTGAAACTCACCTTAGCACATGCAAGCAGGTAACGACAATCATTATCAATTAACACGTCCAATCTGTAATATGATCCCTACGATCGTTATTATACAATTATTGTTTATATAATCTTTAACCTTATCAATCGGTACATCCGGGGACACTGTTAACCTAGTACTGTACCTATTCCGGGGGCAATGTTAACCCAGAAATACTTCTCCGGACTCAGATTGTGATGTCGTTTAGAGTTCCATGGTCACAATTTCTATTAGTCGTTTTCTCGTTTTGCGTGCCTAGCACGAATATCCGTTTTATGTTTCAAAAATGAGTTTGGTCACACACGACCCGAAAATAGTGGTTGTCTGATAATTTAATTCAAAATGTGAAATTATAGCTCGGTTTAGACGTCCCGATTGGCCGCGGGACTCGTTTCCGTCTTTGGCGTACCGGAAACCGTTAAAATCGGTTAAAAATACCCAAATCATCCGACTTATTTTCGGATGATTCATTTTTACTTGTTTAACTCAATTATATGAAAATAGTCCATTTTTAAGGTTTTTATACACCAGTCAGCTCGCTTAAGCGAACTTCACCGGTTTACGCGTTTTAACATTAAAAGTTTGATAATCAGCACGATTAATTATCCGTTTACTCTCGGATCTTGAAATTTTGCACAAATCACTTTTTAATAGTGGGGAATTTTATAAAAATATTTCCAGAATTAATTCTTATATTTAAAATTTATTTATCTATTTTTAAACACCATTTAAACACTAAATATGTCGTAAATACCAAACGACCTTAGAAAAATCCCAAATTTTTCCTGGATGTCCCCTGCCATCCACATAGTCCCCTGTAATTTTTCCAGAACCAAAATCTTCTTTTACATGCTCTTTTTCCAAAACCGAGCTAGAAATCCCTAGAACTCGTTTAACCGAAAAGCCTACTTAGACTTCTCCAACGGACCTCAAATTTTGTGTGTGACTTATACATGATATGAAAAGCTTATCTGAAATTTTCCAGAATTTTTCATGATATTTAACTATTTTTCACCATTTTTGGCCAAAACCGAGCATTAAATTCACCAAATATTCATCCTTTATCCAAAAATTACCAAAAATTCACAGAACTCATTTTTTCATGTGTTTAACAACTCTGTAAAATTTCATGACCTAACTCTAAAGCATCAACAATCTGTCCACATTTCCCAAAACCGAACATAACCGAATATACCTTTCGTTTTCCGCCACTACAAGCTACAAACTCATCTTTCCGCCTTATCTACCACTAAATACAGAGCCTACAAACAACATACCACAATACCAAGCAAGTTACACTCACGATCAAGCCATTTCTTTCATGGTTACGGTTATGATACTAAAAACAAAGATTTAACCGTAAAAATTCGTTTTTGATTCGTTTAACTCATTTCTTGGACCAAGATCCCTTGTATAACCCGTATACATCACTTGATCATGCAAGAATCGGTTTTCATCTTTGAAACCTCATTTTCTTGCAAACAAACTCAAGAAACGAAGATGGAAACGTATATAATTCGATCTTTAACTTGGTATTTCTTGTTACAAGTCTCGGTTTTTGATCAAGGAGTTGAGAGGATTTGATGATCTTGAATGTTTTGATGTAGAGAAAAGAATTGAAATGGGGTATAACCCCCCCTATACCGATCGGAACTCATGGAGGGTGGGGTGGGGCCCACCTCTCCATTCTAGGCCACATGTTTGGATTTCGGATATCCGGATAATGTTTTGGATAATCTGGTTCAGTTCGTTTCTTGGTTAAACGTTTAATTTGGCTTAAAACGAGGCCAAAACGGTTGTTTTTCGGCTAAAAAATGAAATTTATATAAAACCGATTTAAAACTTAAAACATGACATTTATTAACTTAAAACATCATAGTATTAGTTATTACGCATCTTTTTCGGCTTGATCGATCGTCTCTTGCTCGGTTTGGTATTAAAGGTTTCGTTTAACGTACCGACGTACTATTAAATCGAAATCCTTTTTCTGTGCTTTAATCCACTTACCCCGAAGCTTTAATACTTCGTAACATCACTAAATATCATATATCTCGTCTATAATTGAACCCTCGATTCATTCGGGTTTCAATAACTATCGATCGTTTGATCGCATATTCAATACGGTGAATTATATATTCACATACAATCAATACAATGAACCATGTATTCTCGTATAATTACCATGGTAACTCATATACCTGACATTACATATGACGTAACTAACGTCTACCGGTTAGGGTATACCTGGTTTCGTCGGAATCGTTACATTCTCCCCCCGTTAAGAAATTTCGTCCTCGAAATTTTACACGCCCACAATCTCCTTTCGAGAGAAAGGTGGGGGGTTTTTCCTTCAGAATTCACCCTCGCGTTACCAAGTATAATCTGGTCCTCACTGTGAATTTCCACTTAATCTTAATTAATAACGCTTGGTATGTCCAAACTGTTTAGTTTTTCCCGTCTACTATCTCTACGGAATTAGTTATGATATCAAACATGTCTTCTATGAGTACCTCTATTACTAGTACTTTCGTTGCCTCATCGCTTAGGCACTTTTCAATCCGTATACATGGCAAAATATCATGTATAGTACTTAGTCCCTGGAATACTTTAATCAATAAACTAAGTGACCAATCATGAAGATAATCTCATGAGGCCCAATATATTAAGGAGCTATTTTCGGTTTTGGCAAACCTCATATCACCTTTCTAAGGTGATGCCTTTAAAAATGCCTTGTCACCTCTTTCCAATGACAATGGTTTCCTATGAATGTTGGCATAAATCCTTTGCCAATCTCGCGATGCTTTCAACTCATCTTAAATATATAAATCCGATTGGTTGTTTCTCGAATCAATTCAAATCTTATGGCTTGATTCCATTTTCAATTTACAAATTGGTGATAATTACTTCACCCATAGAAAGCTTCAAGCTCTCGATGCTTCCTTCCCCGCCTTCCAATAATGGAAGTAGGATGACTATTTTGATCTGAGATCATTAAAAATGGTACTCCACGACAAGATACCATTTCACCATCAGGAATTTGGGCAAGAATTCATTGTAATATATTCCCACTATCATTGGCGAATTTTCTGTCGTTGTGGCGTTCCCTAGGGTTTTCGGTGTGCAGCCTTATCTCTGGCATAACTCAATATTCACCAACACACGTAACCATATCTTTCTCCAAACTCGGCCATTAATAAAAATCCTTTCAGATATCCGTATCCTCAATAGTCAAATCCGATCCCGGATGTATGGATTATTTCGATCTATGCGCTTCGTCAATGATTAATTCACGAAGGTCATGGGGGGTCGGGATCCAAACCCGATTTTTGAAGTAGAGAATTTAGTCCACGCGCTGTTCGAAATTCTTCTCATTGCCGTAAAGTACCTCCTTTTCCAATTGTCCCTCTTTCAACGCCTCACGTTGAGCGACTCGAATCAGATCCGAAAAGTTCGACTGGACTATCATCCCCAACGCCCTCATTCGCAATGGCTTAACCCGATCTTTCCTACTCAAGGCATCGGTTACGATGTTAGCTTTGCCGGGTGGTAACGGATGTCACAGTCATAATTTTTTTTTTTTTTTTTTTTAACAACTCAACCCATCTTCGTTGCCTCATATTTAGTTCTTTCTGATCGAATATGTGATGCAAACTTTTATGATCGGTGAAGATGGTGCACTTCGTATCGTAGAGGCAATGTCTCCACATTTTAAGTGCATAGATAACCCCTCCCAGTTCTAAGTCGTGAGGAGTGTAATTTTACTCGTGTACTTTTAACTGTCGGGAAGCATAGGCTATAACCTTAATATACTGCGTCAACACGCATCCTAACCCTTTACGCGATGCGTCACAATATGCGACAAAACCATCGTCTCCATCGGGGAGACTTAAAATCGGCGCTTGGCACAACTTTAATGGTTTCTATCTTATTTGGATCTTTGTGAAATCCTTGTTGCTTTACAACATGACCAAGGGATTATGCATTCTTTATTCAAAATCACCTTTTGAAAACTTCGCGTACAACTCCCCTTGTTTTAACACTTCCATAATTTTCCTTAACCGTCGATCGTGCTCTTCTTTACGTTGCGAATATATTAAAATATCATCAATGAATGTTATGACAAATTTGTCAAAATAAAGTTACAGACTCGGTTCATGAGTTCCATGAATGCTGCCGGCGCATTTGTTAGCCCGAAAGGCATAACTAAGAATTCATAATGGCCGTAGCGAGTCCGAAACACTGTCGTTGCAACGTCTTCCTCTTGGATCTCTCATTTGGTGATAACTATATCCACGATCAATTTTTCTAAAAATAAATCGTCCCTTGCAGTTGGTTAAACAGATCATTCACTTCGAAGAAGTGAGCACCTACTCTTGATCGTCATTTTATTCAATTATCCCTAATCAACACATATCCTAACACTTCCGTCCTTCATTTCCCAATTAAAACTGGTGCACCCCATGGTGACTAACTAGGTCGTATAAAATCTTATCCAGCAATTCTTGTAACTGATTGGATAATTCTTGCATCTCGGACGGTGCAAGTCGGCAGGATGCTTTAGCAACAGGGCCAGCTTGAGACATTAAATCGATTCTGAATTCGACCTGTCGGGCTGGCGGTAATCCAGGGAGTTCTTCTGGGCAAACTTGTGGAAATTTGCGCACCACCGGGATATCTTCTATATGTTTTCTTTTAAATACTTAGGCAATCACGTTTGTTAAATACACCACGTCTTCTTGTCGTAAATATTATAACATCTCAAGATGAGATTTGAGTGGCAACATAATACCGTACACTTTTCTCTGTATTTAATCGCTTCATCGTCCGAAAGAGAGCTTCTAATCATCTTCTTTTCATATTTGATTTCTGCTTCATGTTGAGTTAGCCAATCCATGCTAACTATTACGTCAAAACTTCTTTGCTTTACTGGTCGTGGGTCAATAAGGAAAGGTTAATCGTTCAGAATAATAGGACAATTCCGTACAATTTAGTTAACCATTAGGGATTTACCGTTAGCGATTCTACAGTATAGGGTTCTATAGTTTCACTAATCGGTATCTTTCCAAAGGGTAGGAGGTTAGCAGGAACTAACTTCTATCGACGACCGTAAAAATATCACTGAAGCCTATTGATTTAAAACTACAACGTACTTAATACTACTTTTGGATCATGACGTGCTTTATTTGAATTACTCACAAAAGCACGGCTTCTTGCTTGATCAGAGGTTGATGCTTGTCATGAGGTTCGTCTTCCAATGACACCTTGGTTCAACTTTGGGCAATTTCTCTTGAAACGTTCTGTACTGCCACATTCATAGCAAGTACCACTGTTTGGCATTCTTTGATTGGATGGATTGTTATTGAAGTTGTTGGGTTCGGAGTGGTTGTACATGAATGGGTTGGGGTTGTCGGTTCACATGGCTTCAATTGGTTCTACAAATGGGGCATTACGTCCATCCTTACCACACCCGTGGCCTACTATCACTCGACATTCTTCTTCCTGCCGATAACCATATTTTCTACAGTTAGGGAAGGACCCTTCATGTGGTTCATGTTTTCACACTAGAACTAGTCTTAGTATAATTCTGGGTTGTAGGACATACCTACTTATTCAAAGCCTATCTTGCACTATGTCTTTATCACTTCTCTTCTGTAACACTCAACGTCTCACCTAACGTCCTTCCAGTCCACTTCTCATAGAGTCAAATATATCAATGCTGGCTTGTGACACAACCCTTCCAAAGGTTGTATATTTTACAGGATTGACTATACTCCTTATCGATGGAGTTAGTCCCCAATATTGCGCTTACTTAGCTTAGTTTCAGGAGTAATTAGCCATGTTACCAGACATGACAATTCCTTTAAACGATTAGCGCGTTCTAAGTGATTAGCACACAACATTTCTATCTTTCATAGCTCAGTTTCAAATCTCTGAACTCAATTACTCGAATAAAAGTGCTCTAGCACAAGAATTTTAAATCCTGACCATATTATCTGAACAAAAATTTTCTAACTATAATTTTGTACCATCGTGTTCCATCACGATACAACATAATCTCTCAACATATCTGTAGCATATTTCACTACACAATGTTCTAGACTCTTACCAATATCCTTAACCATTTCGATCTTTTCTATCCACTCGCTAATCTATTCCTCCCTTTACCAACAGTAAACCATTAATAATTTCCTTAACACAACCAACAAACATATCCTTCATACCGGATCTAATTCATTACGACTACTATTCATGTTTAGTTTATAACTAATACTTGTAGTCATAATTGTATTCGGTGGGACATTACCACTCTTAGTAATACCACTAAGAATTTAAATATTCATATTCATGCGATTGCTCGATCTATAATTCCGCGATCACATTTGCATCAATACTAGCAATGATCTGTGATACGACATTCGGTATCATCATCTGCTATCTTTGAGCATTCAACTGAATCATATCAATCTCCATCATTGGAGTTACTCTTTTTATGTCATTTTGCCGTACTCATCCCGTACGCAGTAATCAACACTAATCTCACCGTATATCTCGTTACCAGCTCAATCATAACAGCAGGTACACATACACACCAAATATTATCACACATATTACACATACCAGTATTTAGTATATATGTCCCACAAATATAATAACACTTAGACTTAACCTGACGTCGGTTAACGTTTAAATATGTTTCATAACCCTTGTCACCAACCGACATATAGATCTTTCTCCACAAAGATCAACGTTTAATATACTTGATTTCAATATCCTTCTGCATGTCAGCATAACCGATACATGCTCACCGTGAGCACCAAACGATTACATACCACGGAGTTATAATATCCGTGTTTATTCGTATATCCGGCATACACAGTATGCCACATACGAACGAACAACCAACTATGCTATAATGATTCCAACACTTCTTTGTGTATAGGTAATCATTCTATTCGAGCATGCATGGGTGTAAACATCTAACGGATGTAAGGATAACATAGGGAGTTGCAAGGTTCAAGGTAATTGCGCAACATGGGTTGCCTTCAAATATTATTAATTACTATTATGGGAAACTCTATCACTTGCTCAGTCAATGTCCTCAGGCGTTCTAGGTTCGCTGAAATCGGTAATTCTCGATCTGGAGGTGGTATGACTCATATGTTTGAGAGTGAGAAATACATAAATATATTTCTATATATTATTTTTATCTGCTGATTTATTATCAAATTTATTATTATTATTATTTTATTTATTTATTTACCTTAATGGAATAAGAATGGGTTCAGGTACGGATCCGTCCGTACGTGAGGGTCGACGGTTCGGGTGAACATCTGGGGTTATTAGGATATACGGTACCGGTGTTGGTAGGGTAAGGGATTCATCAATTTTGGTTGGGAGTGACGGTTACTAGATATTCCTGGTTAATGTCAAATGGGAGATCTAACTTGGTACTATCATAACTAAGGCCCGATAAGTCAGACTTATCATCAACCGATGCTCTAGAAATTTCGGCATCCTCGGTACTTTTTATTATTTCCTTCCCCGGTTCCTTATCCGGGTCCTATTTCTCAATACTTGTACCCACAAGATACGCACATATGTATATACACCTTAGCACATATAAATAATATTATATACTTTACACATATGTTGCCATTTTTACCTATTAATGTACCCCGTGACTTCCCCTGAATTCCCTCGTGTGGACAAGTCTGTTATTATGTTCCGGACCATAATAACTCACTTGTCCATCCAAGTTCATCCCGACCTCGTCACTATAAATTATTAGTTGATATTCAGATCCTATAATACTTGAGCTACTGGTTATATTTTAGGTATCTTTTAAAGACATCCTAATTCTTTTATAACCAATGGCTCTGATACCAAGTTCTGTAACACCCCGTAACCGCAGCGGAAACGAAAACGGGATGCGACAGACACCTCTGATATCAACCACATTGTTTATAAAGAAAACCGAATGCATTAATATACTTCAAAATTACATTATCTCGTCTGTCATTACCGTCTAGGTGATACACACATCATGCAATACGGTTCATAATTCTATCTGTTATAATGTATCCTAACGTCCAGCACGCAAACCTTACACATATCAAGCACTTAGCACGTAATCAATCACTTTATCTTAGTTGTACCTGAAAAGCATGTGAGAAAACGGGTCAACTACGAATAGTTGGTGAGTTTCACAATTTTAGTAAACCCTGATAAATCCATATCATAATATAATATTATCTGGGGACACTGTTAACCCATAAACACCTTTAATAACCTCTGGGGACACTGTTAACCCAGAACACTTCCAATAACCTCTAGGGACACTGTTAACCCAGAACACTTCCAATAACCTCTGGAGACACTGTTAACCCAGGACACTTCCAATAACCTCTGGGGACACTGTTAACCCAGAACACTGTTGCGGGACCTTACAATATTAACAACTCAGACAATTACCATTTTAATACATTACCGTACGATTCCCGTACAATAAACATTATATAAATACATTCATTTCCATGCGATCAGCATGTACTTAAACATTTTGATAGAAACATGCTTTCCGCCCCGGGAAAATATTTAAAACAGTTCAATAAAAGGGGCCCGTGAAACTCACCTTAGCACATGCAAGCAGGTAACGACAATCATTATCAATTAACACGTCCAATCTGTAATATGATCCCTACGATCGTTATTATACAATTATTGTTTATATAATCTTTAACCTTATCAATCGGTACATCTGGGGACACTGTTAACCCAGTACTGTACCTGTTCCGGGGGCAATGTTAACCCAGAAATACTTCTCCGGACTCAGATTGTGATGTCGTTTAGAGTTCCATGGTCACAATTTCTATTAGTCGTTTTCTCGTTTTGCGTGCATAGCACGAATATCCGTTTTATGTTTCAAAAATGAGTTTGGTCACACACGACCCGAAAATAGTGGTTGTCTGATAATTTAATTCAAAATGTGAAATTATAGCTCGGTTTAGACGTCCCGATTGGCCGCGGGACTCGTTTCCGTCTTTGGCGTACCGGAAACCGTTAAAATCGGTTAAAAATACCCAATCATCCGACTTATTTTCGGATGATTCATTTTTACTTGTTTAACTCAATTATATGAAAATAGTCCATTTTTAAGGTTTTTATACACCAGTCAGCTCGCTTAAGCGAACTTCACCGGTTTACGCGTTTTAACTTTAAAAGTTTGATAATCAGCACGATTAATTATCCGTTTACTCTCGGATCTTGAAATTTTGCACAAATCACTTTTTAATAGTGGGGAATTTTATAAAAATATTTCCAGAATTAATTCTTATATTTAAAATTTATTTATCTATTTTTAAACACCATTTAAACACTAAATATGTCGTAAATACCAAACGACCTTAGAAAAATCCCAAATTTTTCCTGGATGTCCCCTGCCATCCACATAGTCCCCTGTAATTTTTCCAGAACCAAAATCTTCTTTTACATGCTCTTTTTCCAAAACCGAGCTAGAAATCCCTAGAACTCGTTTAACCGAAAAGCCTACTTAGACTTCTCCAACGGACCTCAAATTTTGTGTGTGACTTATACATGATATGAAAAGCTTATCTGAAATTTTCCAGAATTTTTCATGATATTTAACTATTTTTCACCATTTTTGGCCAAAACCGAGCATTAAATTCACCAAATATTCATCCTTTATCCAAAAATTACCAAAAATTCACAGAACTCATCTTTTCATGTGTTTAACACCTCTGTAAAATTTCATGACCTAACTCTAAAGCATCAACAATCTGTCCACATTTCCCAAAACCGAACATAACCGAATATACCTTTCGTTTTCCGCCACTACAAGCTACAAACTCATCTTTCCGCCTTATCTACCACTAAATACAGAGCCTACAAACAACATACCACAATACCAAGCAAGTTACACTCACGATCAAGCCATTTCTTTCATGGTTACGGTTATGATACTAAAAACAAAGATTTAACCGTAAAAATTCGTTTTTGATTCGTTTAACTCATTTCTTGGACCAAGATCCCTTGTATAACCCGTATACATCACTTGATCATGGAAGAATCGGTTTTCATATTTGAAACCTCATTTTCTTGCAAACAAACTTAAGAAACGAAGATGGAAACGTATATAATTCGATCTTTAACTTGGTTTTTCTTGTTACAAGTCTCGGTTTTTGATCAAGGAGTTGAGAGGATTTGATGATCTTGAATGTTTTGATGTAGAAAAAAGAATTGAAATGGGGTATAACCCCCCCCCCCCTATACCGATCGGAACTCATGGAGGGTGGGGTGGGGCCCACCTCTCCATTCTAGGCCACATGTTTGGATTTCGGATATCCGGATAATGTTTTGGATAATCTGGTTCAGTTCGTTTCTCGGTTAAACGTTTAATTCGGCTTAAAACGAGGCCAAAACGGTTGTTTTTCGGCTAAAAAATGAAATTTATATAAAACCGATTTAAAACTTAAACCATGACATTTATTAACTTAAAACATCATAGTATTAGTTATTACGCATCTTTTTCGGCTTGATCGATCGTCTCTTGCTCGGTTTGGTATTAAAGGTTTCGTTTAACGTACCGACGTACTATTAAATCGAAATCCTTTTTCTGTGCTTTAATCCACTTACCCCGAAGCTTTAATACTTCGTAACATCACTAAATATCATATATCTCGTCTATAATTGAACCCTCGATTCATTCGGGTTTCAATAACTATCGATCGTTTGATCGCATATTCAATACGGTGAATTATATATTCACATACAATCAATACAATGAACCATGTATTCTCGTATAATTACCATGGTAACTCATGTACCCGACATTACATATGACGTAACTAACGTCTACCGGTTAGGGTATACCTGGTTTCGTCGGAATCGTTACACAAGTTACGATGATTCTTACAATGTGTGATTTCTAAGACTTCATTTTTCATATTACGGTTTTAAAAAGACATTGGTTATGAGAATAATCAAGTTTAATTCGTTTTTTTTCCGTGTTCATATAGAAATTTCTAAAGGTTGCGCTATTACACGAATTGTCGAGTTTCAACCCGTTTTCTTTACTTATTATAATTCGAAAGGTCATACATGAATCGTCGAATTTCAATTCATTTCTTTACTTATATATTCATTTATTATTGGGATTTAAAATTGAAAATTCAAAAAGCCATGGTGATACATGAATCATCGAATTTCAATTCGTTTCCTTTATTTATATATTCGTTTACTATTTTGGGTTTAATGGTGGTACATGAATAGTCGATTTTCTATTCATCTTCTTTATTTGTAAATACTCATTATCTCTTATGTTCTAAAATTGAGAGTTCGAAAAGTTATGGTGTTACATGAATCGTCGAATTTCAATTTCGTTTCCATTATTTATATATATTCATTTACTGTTTTGGGTTTAAAAATTGAAAATTCGGAAGGTCATGATGATACATGAATTGTCGACTTTCAATACTCATTTACTCATGTGTTTTAAAATTGAGAATTCGGAAAGTCATGGTGATGCATGAATTGTCGACTTTCAATTCGATTTCTTTATATAATTCGTTCATTTTTATGGTTTTAATTGAAAATCCAAACAAGTTATGGTGATACGTAAACACTCGATTTTCAATTCGATTTCATTACCTATATTAAGCTTGCATTAAATTCATATTTTACTTCAAAATTTGATATCTTTTTTCATATGTTTATTCCAAGATTAATTAGAATATCATTGAAATGCGAAAACTCATAAGCATTTCAATTTTGATTTCAACTTTTGCTTCACGCGATTTCAGCTTTATTATTTCCGATTTTAGGAATCTTTTATGTGAAGTTTCCTTTGATTTTTGATACGAATTTCATATTTACGTTCCGTGTCATGCTTCGTAGCATGCCTTCTCGCTTTCCTTGACATTGCCTCGAAACTCAAACCACAAAACGACAACCCAAATCATCAAGCATTTGACCATCGCAATCCCAATCATAACAAACCAAGATTCATTATCAACCACAACAATGCATTCAAACCTCAAAGCCATACCTGAGTAAATCCAAACCCAACCTAACTCTTGGATACTCAAACCCAACCCAACCAAGATATTTACTCGAGAACCCACTCTTTGTATGACACGTACGATTCCCCCACTCCGCTACCGCGATGTCGAATGGCTCCAAATGGTGATAAATTCGGCCACATCAACTCTTGCAATGCAACTAAACATACTCAACACCACAAATTTACCCCGACGAAAAGTTACCCAACCATTCATTCCAACCATTTGCTCGTAGTAACCCGAGCACACCCGTTATAATGCCTAACTTGTTTTCGCCATGCCATTCATTCCTTTGACTACTAAAAAGTTTATTCGTTTTCCGACATCAATAGTTAGTCTTTTCAAACTCATCAACCATTCCTAAATTTTAAATATATAAATTTTCACACATAATTTTCCACGTTTATTTCTTTATGTGAAAAATCAAATCTCGATTATTTTAAATAGCCAATTAACAAACATATATCCATATATATTTGGTATAATCAAGATATTTTTCTAAAAGAAATCTCATTTTAACCAAATGGGTTATCCCCAGTATTATTTCTACTCGTACAATCATTATTATTACTATAATTATTGTTATTATTATTATTATCTTTTTTGGAAAAATTATTATTATTATTAATATTATTATTATCATTATTGTTATTGTTATTATTATTATTATTATTATTATTATTATTATTATTATTCCAAAAAGATCTTTAAAATAAGACTATTATTATTATTTCTTTTTGTTACAAATTAATCTTATCACCTTTCACTCAATAACCAACTTCTACATACTTTTTAAATCCGTGAGTCCCGTTAATAAAAATATTATCACTATAACAGTTATAACATTTGACGATCCCCCATAGTGTTTTCATAAGACACAACCCGACAGAAAATATTTTACACTAAAAGGTCTTATAAAATTTCGCAAACTTTAGTACTTAACTAAATGTTTCTTTACAAATTATTATTATTATTATTATTATTATTATTATTATTATTATTATTATTATTATTATTATTATTATTTCCCTGAGTTAAACAAAATCGCGTTTTTACAATTGATTTTCACAAATTTAAACGAAGCTCAACAATCACTTCTTTTCCTCTTCCTTTTCAACGCCAATGAGTTTCGAGTTAATAAGTCATACCATCGCCCCCATATAATTTTCATACCGCAATCTGTCTTCAAGAAGATGTTGGTGCATAATGTCAGTAGTTCATAGTCTAGTGTCTGTAATCGAGTCTGTAATGATTAATTATGTTTTATATGTCTTAAGCGAAGTTACTAACAAGTTCGCTGTTTAGGCGAACTTGTTAGTCAAGCGAAGTTATGGACAACTTCGCCTGAACATGCCAGGCGAAGTTGTCGTGTATTTATATAGGTTACGGCTTAGCTTAGAACAAGAGTTCGTGTGATCATTACCGAAGTTACGAGAGCTGTAACGTGAGGACGAGAGTTCGTGTCTGTAATAGTGATATTGTATCACGTGTTTTGGTTATAACATAACGTGTTTGTTTATCGTATCGTGTTTGATCTATTCGTGTCTTCTACGCTCGTAACGACCTACGCAGGGATTCCGCACCTACGTAGATCGAGATATCTCGTGTTGATCCATCCAGGGAACCTACAGTTGGTATCAGAGCTTCAGCTCGATTGTGTGGTTCGGGATATTCACGCGGGTGTAGAAGACGTCCCGTTTCGACTATTCGCGGGACATGTTTTCTGTGTTTTTGTGTCATTCTTACCTCCTACCATCGTATTCAACCCTTTACACCGTCAAAAACCTCGAAAAACCCAGAAATCAGATCTGCAGAAACTTCGTGTTCATCAGGCGAAGTTACCGTCACTGTTCGTAGGGTTCGGCGAAGATATAAGGTTAAGCGAAGTTATCCACAACTTCGCCTACCTTCTCAAGTTCGCCTAACTCAAGCGAAGTTCTCTACAACTCCGCCTACCTCCTAAGTTCGCTTACCTCAAGCGAAGTTAAGAATCAGCGAAGTTCTTCAGCGAAGTTAAGACTTAAGCGAAGTTATCCGTAACTTCGCCTACAGTACTTTTCAAAAAAAAAAAAAAAAATTTTCGGGTTTCTTAGTTTTTGAGAAAGATGTCGTCAATTAACATCTCAGGGTTAGTTAAGATGGAAGTAGAAGCAGGGTCAGCTACTAAGGCCCCAAAGTTGCTTAAAGGAACTGACTTCGTTGCTTGGAAGGATCGGTTCGAACAATATGTCAAGTACCAGGATGCGAAAATGTGGGTATGCATCCAGGATGGTTATATTCCACCAACTATGGAGTACGAAGGTCGTGATCAGATCAAAAAGTACAGCAAAATGGAAGAAGAAGAGAAAAAGATGTATGAGGCCGAGAGCAAGGCTCATGCTGCTATCACTATGGCTCTTCCACAAGAGATCCTTCATACTTTTAGAAAGTACAAGACAGCAAGAGAGCTTTGGGAAGCTCTTGAGAACCGGTTTGAAGGAAATGTGGGAATCCGTGCTTCGAAGATCAAATTGCTCAAAACTCAATTCTCGGTCTTCGAGTATCTGAAAAACGAATCACTTGATGATATCATCACCAGATATTATCATCTGATGACTGAACTCAGCAACTATTCAATTGCATACAAAGAAGATGAGATTGTTGAGAAGCTTCTTGATGCTCTTCCACCAAAATGGGAGATGTATACTGTGTTGATGAGAGAAGATAAAGACTTTGCTGACTATGACCTTGAGACAGCAGTGAACAAGCTCCGAACTTTTGAGCTTAACATGGTTAGAAAGGAGACACCTACGGATCAGGTTCAAGATCCAGGTATGTATGGTGCTAAAGTCAACTCTAGTTCAGGTTCGAAGACTGAATCAGCTGCCTACTACTCGAAGGGAGAGTCGGGCGCCAACTCATCACATGAGGGGCATGTGTCAGTCAACACGAATGGTGATGTTTGCTTTGTAGCAGGTGGATCTAGTGCATCTAAACCGCAAGCGAGCAAGAGTAGTTGCTCTCCAAGTACTCCTAGCATCAACTACTCTAAGATGCCAATGAGTGTCAAATCTGCTGAAGAGCAGGTTGCTCTCTATGCTTCTTTTATTGCTTCCTATGAGAACTACATTCAGGGGAAGATTGTTGATCCAGCTATGTTGGATGAAGACTATGACCAGATTGATGCTGATGATCTGGAAGAAATGGATCTGCACTGGCAGATGGCTATGATCGTGAGAAGAGTGAAACGGTTTATGAAAAAGACCGGAAGGCCAGGGTTTGACAAGACGAAGGTAAGATGCCACAACTGTCAGCAAAACGGCCACTTTGCTAAGGAGTGCAGAAATGAGCGTGTAGAAAATGGTCAAGGCAAGTTTACACAGCATAATGGGGGTAGTAAAGATTATAGTGCTATGATTTCCAGAGAAGATGGTGAATAAAACTGGAACCTGCATTCTGAAGAAACTTTCGAACAGGCCAATTTGGCGAAGGTTGAAACTGAAGGAAATGAGAAGGTTACCGGAGAAGAAAAAGCTCTCATGGCAGATGTTAAAGACCAGCTCTCCGAGGTATGTTCTAAACCTACTTGTTCTAAATGTGAAAACTTGTCTGAGCAATTAGCAACTATAACTGATCAGTATGTTGGTTGGATGCTGAGTTTAAAACTTTAAAAGAAGATCATCACTTTACTAAAGCAAGAGAAAATAGCAATAAAGTTAAAATAAAAGCTTGTGAAAAGGATATTAAAAGTCTAAAAGCAAAACTTGCTGAAAAAATACAAGTGATTGATCTAAGCTATGAAGTTTTGGAAGAAAAAACCAAGCTAATAGCTGAAAGAGAAAAACAGATTGCTGATCACCAGGTGAAAGTGGTGGAACTGAATAGAAAACTTGAGCAGTTCAGAAATTCCTCTGCTATTCTTGATCACCTTGTTAGTGATCAAGGTTCCTCTGTTAAGAGGGGAGGAATTGGTTATCATGAGGTTCCACCACCTTATAATCACAATTACACTTTTAATCCTAGTGTTCAGAAATCTGTTGACTTTGAGGTTGTTCAGACAGTTCCAATTAAAGTAACTAATAAAGAACCAGATGTTAGTAGAGGCGAAACAAGTTCGCCTGTTTCAAGTGTTAAAATTTCTGATCCGAGTCCAGTCTCATCAAGTTCGGATAAGTCATCCGAGCCTGGTAAGGCAAAAGAGGAGGCGGTATTGCCAGATAGTGGAGAGAAAGATAAAACAACTAAAAAGAGTTCTCCGCTAAACCCGTATGTCCCACCTTATGTGAGACAAACGGGCGGTAATAATGCCTCGACATCTAAAACACCTGTTGATAAAAAGGTTGAACATAGGTGTTGTTTTAGGTGTAATCAATTAGGGCACCTAGTTGCAGATTGCCCTCTGAAGCAGAGATTCAGAGGTGTGAGACCTACTAAAACTGAGAATAAGTCTAATGGTAATAATAATACTGGTACAAATGAAAACCATTCAAAATTCAGAAATGTGACTAATTCAGGTTTTCAAAGAAACCAATCTCAGTTTTACACTGCTAATAACCAAACCACAAGCTATAATTCTTTCAATTCACAAAGGTTTGGAAGGCCTCACAATCAATCTACAAGGAGGTATACTAATAGGACTTACAGGAATTATACAGAGACTAACTTTGGAAAGCCAAAGTTCGGGATGTATAGATCCAAAGACCAATTGGTCTTGGGTCCCTAGATTCTAATCTTTTGCTTTAATCGTGCAGGAACAGTTGAACAGGGCTGCCAATAATCTTTGGGTTGTGGATAGCGGCTGTTCCCGACACATGACGGGTAACAAAAACTTGTTACACGATTTGAAACCTGTTCAAGGAGGGAGAGTGAGCTTTGCTGGAGAAAGTGGAGGCAAGATTACAGGAATGGGAACGGTGTCTAATGGAAAGATGACTCTAGAAAAAGTAAACTTTGTCGAAGAATTGAAGCACAATCTGCTGAGTGTGTCGCAGATCTGTGATAAGGAGTACACCGTACACTTTACAAAGAATGAGGCGATTGTGTTGCATCCTGGTTTTCAGATACCAGAGGAGTGGATTGTGATGAAGGCTCCACGTGAGAGGAATACGTATATTATGGATATGAGGTCGACTGAAATGGCCACGGAAGAATCATGCCTTACGACAAAAGCGAGCGAATCGGAGTCCGAATTGTGGCATAGGAGAATGGGGCACATTCATCTTCGGAAGATGAACCACATTGTCAAGAATGGACTTGTGCTGGGCGTTCCCTTGAAAAGTTTCAACTTTGAAGACAAATGTCCAGCGTGCAAGAAGGGAAAGCAGCACAAGAAATCCCATCACACCAAGAAGGTCAATTCTATTGTCAGTACTCTAGAATTGCTTCACATGGATCTCTTCGGTCCCGTGAATGCAAAACGTCTAGGAGGTACTTCTTATTGCTTGGTGATCACTGATGATTACTCACGATATTCGTGGGTATATTTCCTGAAATCAAAAGATGAAACGGCTCAGATGGTGAAGAATTTGATTACCAAAGTTGAGAACGTTATGGATAAAAGGGTTAAGTTCATCAGGAGTGACAATGGAACGGAGACAAGAATTTTAAAATGGAGATCTTCTGCCTTCAGAAAGGGATTGAGCACCAGTACAGCGCTCCGTATACTCCGCAACAGAATGGAGTGGCTGAGAGGAAGAATAGAACGTTAATTGAAGGAGCCAAAACTATGCTGGCTGATTCGAAGCTTCCTGTGGTGTTCTGGGCTGAAGCTGTTGCTACAGCCTGTTATATCCTGAATAGAGTCTTAACTGTTAAAAGACTTAATAAAACGTGTTATGAGCTTATGCATGGGAGGAAGCCCAACTTGAGTGGTCTTGAACCATTCGGGTCCCATTGTTCAATTTAAAGAAAAATTCTAAATTTGGTGAAGTAGCCGATGAAGGAATCTTAGTCGGTTATGTTGTTGCGACTCCCAACAGACGTGTCTTTAATACATCGACCGGCAAGGTTGAGGTGGTGTGTAACACCGATATCACAAGTTACAAACCGCCAAAACCAAGCAACGGACCTGCTGAGTTTTTCGACTATGATAGACTTTTTAAGTCTTTTAACATACCTTATTTGGATAGTGCAGAACAAGAAGAGAGAGTTGCTACGAAGATGATCCTTGATGAGGAAGAAAATCTAGTGCAAAGACAGCTGTTTGATAAATGTCAACCTTCCTCATCAAATGCTATCGATACCCCTGCTGCCTCTCCTGAAGAAGAATTTTTCAATCCGTTTCACTCTCAGCAAGAAACAACCATTGACGAGCTATCTTCTAACTTGGAAGACAATTTGCATGTCGTTTCGGTTCCGACCACGAGAATTCATAAAGATCACCCTTTGGAGAATGTGATTGGTGATGTGTCCTCCGGTGTACAAACAAGACGTAGCTTGAATGAGCACACCTGTGTTTACACAAGCATTAAGGAGACAGGCATAATTAACGAATGCTTGTACACCTGCTTTATCAGCCAGATTGAACCAAAGAATTATCAAATGGCTCTAAAGGACAGCTCGTGGGTCGAAGCCATGCAAGAAGAGCTGGCTCAATTCAAGAAAATGGAAGTTTGGACTTTGGTTGAAAAACCAAAGAATGTGCATGCGATAGGCACAAAATGGGTCTTTAAGTGCAAGAGAGATGAGAAAGGGATTATTATAAGAAACAAGGCGAGGCTAGTCGTTAAAGGTTTTAATCAACAAGAGGGGATTGATTATAATGAAGTGTTCGCTCCTGTGGCAAGATTGGAAGCCATTAGATTGTTTTTGGCATTTGCTGCTTATAAGAAGATGAAGGTATTTCAGTTAGACGTGAAAAGTGCGTTTTTAAATGGGAAAGTTGATGAGGTTGTGTACGTTGAGCAACCTCCAGGTTTTCCTGACCCAGACTTTCCAGACCACGTGTACAAGTTAAGCCAGGCGTTGTATGGACTACATCAGGCACCTAGTGCCTGGTACTCAACTTTATCAGATTACTTGCTTGAAAATGGGTTTGAAAGAGGGAAGATAGATAGCACGTTGTTCTTCAAGAGAGAAGGAAGCGACTTCCTGCTGGTGCAAGTCTACGTGGATGACATTATCTTTGCTGCATCAAAAGTCTCCATGTGTCAGGAGTTTGAGGCCGTCATGAAGAAAAGGTTTGAAATGAGTGCTATGTGTGAACTAACTTTCTTTTTAGGATTGAAGGTTGATCAGAAGAAGGATGGGATGTTCATTCATCAGACCAAGTATGTCCATGATGTGCTCAAACGCTTCAAGATGGAGGACAGCACTCCATTCGATACTCCAATCTGCGTCAACCATAAATTGGGTGCTGAGACAGACAATGACGCAGATGTGGACCCAACTCAGTATCGGGCTATTATAGGTTCTTTAATGTACTTAACTGCTTCTAGGTCTGATATTATGTTTGCAGTTTGTCTTTGTGCTCGTTTTCAGGCAAACCCAAAGGAATCTCACATGAAGGGTGTGAAGAGGATCTTGCGATATCTCAAAGGCAAACCTAAGCTGGGGTTGTGGTACGCGAAGGGAGGAGACTTGGAGTTGGTAGCTTACACAGATTCTGATTATGGAGGGTGCAATCAGAGTCGGAAGTCAACTACTGGAGGATGTCAGTTTCTAGGAGGCAGATTAGTGTCGTGGCAATGCAAGAAGCAGACTTCAGTCGCAATTTCAACATGTGAGGCAGAATACATGGCAGCATCCAACTGCTGCTCCCAGGTTCTTTGGATTCAACAACAGTTGCGCGACTATGGTCTGAATTTCTCACTTACTCCTATTTGCATTGATAACACAGCTGCTATCTCAGTACCTAACAATCCCGTGAAGCACAGTAAAACTAAACATATTGACATACGTCATCATTTTATACGGGATTGTGCTGAGAAGAAACTGATTGTGCTTGAAAAGGTGGATACGCTTGATAATTTCGATGATTAATATACTAAAGCGTTTGACAAATCAAGATTTCAAAACCTTGTTGAGTTGAATGGGATGATCAATCCCGAGTAACCATGCTTTTTGTGCATATTAAAAAAAAAAAAAAGACGTCACTATCGCTTAGAACAATGTCGGTTACCTCAGTTTGATGGACATGTCTTAGGATATGTTTGGTCCTCATTTCTACTTGTAGAATATGAGGATAGCCATTAACCAGACGACTGAAAGTGACCGGGGAGGTTTATGATGAGTTTTCATTCTTTCGCTTAAAATTAGTCGATCATACTTAGTTAGAATGACACATACTAGTATGTGGTCGGTCCAGCTGATCCATTGGATCTTCGGGATAGCCGTTGACCTGAAGACTTTGATTTGGTCGGGGCGATAGAAGTTAAATTTTTCTTTAAGGGAAATGAAATTATTTTTCAAGTCTACTACTTCGTAAGAAGTTCGTTTGCTATGTTTAACAGAAAATTGATCCAACCTTGGAAAATGATAGATATACTGATTCTGTGTGCTTAACTAGTGAAGTTATAAGGGTTAAAAGGCTTAAGAACAGTCATTGTATGTCATGGTAGCTTTTTATGGTGCGTAAAAGTAGAAGTGATACTAACTAAATCTACTCGATTTTATGTGGAAACTTCTTAAGAGTTCTGCATGTCTTCATATATATCTTTCCGAATGATAGGCAGAAAAGCGATTACCCAGTCATACACGAGCCTGTTAGTGTTCTGATTCCCGTGAAGAAAGCGTGTCAAGAGACTGCAGTGATCCAGATTCGGGACTTGCAGTTGTTCTCTATGTGTTTGTTTTAAAAAAAAAAAAAAGTCATTGAGACATTCTTTAACTTAAAATGTCAATCATGATGTAAGAAAGAGAACGGGAAGCAGAGTCTAAAGATCGAAGAATACTTACAACTTAATCAGACACTACGGGTCGAAGTCAATTCGGGGTGACTTGGGGAAAGCCAAATACGCTTTGAGAATAGATAGGAGGCATCATAATCTCTGAGTTGCTGCCCACTTAATTTTTGAGCTTAATTGAACTTAACTCGTATCACAGAAACGATGAAAACCATCTTAAGTTATTTACCTGCTTACAACCTGTTTCTTTATGTCATAATACAGCTAAACACGGATCTATGTGACAGTCACGTAATTAGTATGATTCCTGTTCGGATCTTTTCTAAAACGTAGTAGTCCCTGTCGAGACTGAAATTTGATCCCTTGTACTTTAATTTTTAAAAGTTTTTCGTACTTAGGTAGTTTTATGATTTTATAACTGGTTACTTAGTCTTGATTGTATCTTTTAACTCTTTAAAGGAAGTTTTAAAAGTTAATTGCAAAATGTTCAAATTATGAGGTTTGATTTTGTAAATATAGGCGAAATTGTTAAACAGGGGAACTTGTGAATAACTTCGCCTAGGCGAAGTTAACCGTAACTTCGCCTGTATAACCCAGACCCTATATAAAGGTTTTTAAAAGTCAAATGTTTCATTATTCCAAGAACACAGCGAACTTATTCCGAAATTCCAGCGAACTTAACCTATTTCCGGTGATCTTGTCTTTCGATCTTCATCTTTGATTTCTTTTTCTTCGATTTCTTTTCCAATTAAAGGTGTGTTTGGGTTCTTATATCTTATAATCGATGTTCAATGTTGTTAATCCTAGGTTGTTTCGACACCCGGTTAGTGACCTCGGACGTTCGATCCTTAAACCCGGTTTCAAACTTGTTTTAACGTGGTCGTTCACACATTGATCGTCTAGATAACCATAAAATCATGTTTTCTGGATTCCTTAATCACGAAATCACCAACTGCACGTTGTTTCATAAACCTATCAACCGCCGATTCAGATTCAGGCGAACTTAAGGATGAGGCGAAGTTATCCGCAACTTCGCCTGAGGTTTAACTTCGCCTGAGGCGATGTTGTGGTGAAGCGAAGTTATCATTAACTTCGCCTGGACCTTTTTACTTATTAGTTATTAGACGAACTTAAAGATGAAGCGAAGTTGTTCCCAACTTCGCCCCACTTTTAACTTCGCCTATACAGACTTTATCACAACTTCGCTCATGGTAACAAGCGAACTTGTGTTATGCCTTAACGTGTATCTAACTTGGTTCGTTTGTTGCAGATATGGCTGCTGTTGCTGGTGCTGGAGGTGCTAGTGGCGATGACGGGGGAGATAACCAGAGACAATTCTTCCCTGGGCATAATATGTATATTACGTTAGACCCAGATGCGAGTGGTGTGGAGGATTACCGCGAAATCATTACTTTCCTCCTTCGCTCGCGGATATTCCACGCGATCACAACTACTCTGCCGATATCCTTACCCAATATTGAGGATTTTTGGCAGACGGTGGAATATGACTGCCACGTCGAGCCCCCGGTTATGCGAGCAACCGTCAACAATCAAGAAGTTCAGTTCTCTTCTGAACAAATCCGGGTGGCTTTACGTTTTGGAGAGGAGACTAGGGATGACCCTACAGACTTTGTGGCTCCTTTCCGTGACGGAGCGTTTCTCCGAATGGGCTATTCTGGTCCATTAGGCGATACTCAGAGAAGGAAAGGTTTCTTGCTCGATCAGTGGCGCTTCCTCATGCACGTAATGATTGTCTGCATGTCAGGGAGGAAGGCGGGCACTGACGGAATGGGCGCGACCATGCAGTCAGCAATGACTGCTCTGACATATAATAAGCGCTATAGCTTTAGTCAGATGGTCTTCTATGAAATTGATCGTCAGAGAAGGGCGATGGCACGTGAGAGATTCCTCATGTATCCAAGATTTCTTCAAATGATCTTGAATCATGTGGCTCCCACGTTGCCTCAACGTCGCCCTATCAGATACGTGGAAAGTGTGAACAAACGTATCTTCGCCCAATGCAGAACTTCGAGTGCTAGGAGCAAGCCTGAACTTCGTCCTCGCCATACTCCACTCTTTGGGTACTTAATCAACCTGGAGTATGTGCCTGCTCGAGGGGATGAGTTTAGGGACCCGGCACCACAACAGGCAGGAGCACCTCAAGCTATACCTGCTGCTCCTGTTGTGTCACCGGAGGAGAATGTGGACCTTGACGCAGAATTTGGTGGTCAAGGATTCTTTGATATGGATCGGGTGGATCCAGAGGAGAACGTTCAGGTTCCGGTTGAACGTGCTTCGACTGTGCATGTTACTAGAGCAGCTACGACGGTGGCTGACTCAGATTTTGATGATGTAATGGATGAGGCCAGACGTATGATGGTGACTCAAGAGAGGACGTATGGGAAGAGAAAGAGGACAGATGACGACAGTGAGTCAGAAGAAGAAGAAGACATTCATAAGTTGATCAGACGTTCAAGAAGGGACAAGACAGGTGCAGGTATGGGAGCAGGTGAGAGTTCAAGAGTAGTACGTTTCGCTCCACCCGCACTGTCCGGTATGTCGATTATCCCTACATCAGTACAAGTTACAAGTTTAAGCGCCGCGAATGTTCCCGTGGTGGCTACATCATCTTCTTTCGGCATCCCACTCACTACCTTCCAGCTGACGACTCCGGAGATTGTGTCTTTACCACCTCCAACTCTTACTCCTTCAGAGGTGGTTGCTCAATTTGTTGAGTCGACAGTCGTTGCAACTGCAGGGTTATCAGGTATGATACCACCTGCGGTTACGCCTGCTTCTGATGTCCCGGTTACATTTGAAATCCCTCCTCAGTACACTCAAGATATATCACATATGAGGTTCGATTTCGATGCAACCCTATCAGACTCGGAAAGAATAGCTGCACTTGAACGGGTCGTGGCAGAACAATCAAGGGTGAATCTTATCCAGACCCAGGCTATTCAGCGCCTAGTAACAGAGAATCAGCTGCAGTCGTCCCTACTGGTTGAACATGGAAAAATTATAGATGCTATGAAGGAGTTCTTGGCATCTCAGGGGGAGATGAGCTGTAAAGGCGACGAGCTCAGGACAAAGAAAAAGAATGATAGAGACGATGATCCCAATGCATCGAAAGGTGCAGGTGGTGAGTTGCCAAGAACTACTCAAGCTCTTGGGACTTCCACAGCTCAGGGGGAGTCTGCAGGTTCAGCTGGCGGTTCTGGTGGTAATGAGGTGGTGATGGTAGATGACGAGGAGATGGGAGATGATGTGATCGATGCCTTGAAGGAGTTGGATGATGATATGTTGGATGATGAATTTATGTGTGAAGATGATGTTCTACCGATCGAAGAGATTGAAAAGATTGGTGCAGAAATTGTGATAGAAGATGATGTTGAAGAAGGTGAAATAGTTGAGGAGAATGTTGAACACGAGATCCCTGAAGTTGAAAAGTCAGATGTATGTCAAGATACAGTAGATGATGATACAGAATGGGAGGAGCAGCCTAGATGGAAGGAAGGCTATGCTCATTGGTTTATCAAAACTAAGAAGCCTGCTGTTCCAACCATGTTCAAGAAAAGTTATAATATCAAAGGCTATGCTGAATCAAAGAAAGGAATTATCTGTTGGCTATATGATGAACAGTTAAAAGTGTTCGTGGTGAAAAGATATGATGGGATCCAATACTTTAAGAGGACGTTGAGATCTCTCAATACATTGCCTGAATGTGAGGTGAAGGATTTGGCTAGATTGGGGTTGATTAATAGAAGCGACGACAACATGGCCAGAGTTATTGGGAAGATCATGTGGAAAGAAAGTATTAAAGAAAAGAAGTTTGAGTTATTAAAGCCACAGAAGGGAAAGCTAGTAGAAGATAAGGAAAGAGGAATGAGAGCAGATGGCAAGCCATGGATGGTAATGAAGTACAAACCGATTCGATGCATGAAAGAGGTTCCAATGAAGACTATGCCTCAAGATGTGTTGAAAGATCTTAAATGGTGGTATGTTGATTGACAGACTGCTGAAGCCGTGATGGAAGACGAAGACGAACAAGAAGTGCTAAGAGTGTATGATCCGATGCATCTTGTTAATTTATCGAAAGCTGATCTGCAGGTGTTAAATGAAAAGAAGATATTTTATATTCCTGCTTGGAAAGACGAAGCGAGGAAATATCAGCGAGTAGTCACGGTATGCGTGAGAGAAGGAGTACATGCATGAAGACCAAGAGATTGAAGATTACAAGACACGTGCTTGAAGATCAAGACATGAAGCTACTGCCAAGGGGGAGTCTGTTGGTGCATAATGTCAGTAGTTCATAGTCTAGTGTCTGTAATCGAGTCTGTAATGATTAATTATGTTTTATATGTCTTAAGCGAAGTTACTAACAAGTTCGCTGTTTAGGCGAACTTGTTAGTCAAGCGAAGTTATGGACAACTTCGCCTGAACATGCCAGGCGAAGTTGTCGTGTATTTATATAGGTTACGGCTTAGCTTAGAACAAGAGTTCGTGTGATCATTATCGAAGTTACGAGAGCTGTAACGTGAGGACGAGAGTTCGTGTCTGTAATAGTGATATTGTATCACGTGTTTTGGTTATAATATAACGTGTTTGTTTATCGTATCGTGTTTGATCTATTCGTGTCTTCTACGCTCGTAACGACCTACGCAGGGATTCCACACCTACGTAGATCGAGATATCTCGTGTTGATCCATCCAGGGAACCTACAGAAGACAAGCATTGCAAGCTAACTTTTGAGTTCGTTTCTTTCTTCTTTATATACATATATTATTATATATGTATTCTGTTTGGACATTATCGAAATAATTTTCGATTTCTTTCAAAGGTTGTTTACAAAGTTTATGTTGAGTTTGGTTATTCATTAATTAGTTATTTTCATATGTTTTTCGTAGTTGCATTATTGAATTGGTTTACTTTCGTTATTTCACTCTCGTGGTCTATAACCGATTTCCCCTAAGCATAATCGTTTAGTGGAAAGTGGGATTATGCACATGTTGAGTTTATTAATTTTACACGAATTGTTTTGATTATCTGTTTAGTTCTATTTCCGCTCAAAGTTTATTCGAATCATTTTGTTATATTTGATCTCAAATGTCTTACTTTGATTACCTTGTTTTCGACGTTTTAATAATTTAAGACCAATGTCATACTTTGATCTTGATCTCTATGTTTTATCGATTGAGACCGATGTGTTACTTTAATCTCAAAGTCTCAATTATTTACTTTGTTAATTCTTAGTGTCATTGTGTTGTTACTGATATTTTATTTGAAATTTACATTTTGGTTAACATGTCATTTTGATAATAAAGTTTCGTTATCTTATTTAATCACGAACTCAATGCCTTACCGATTTTCGTGTTTGTATTTTTGGCAATGCCACATTGATACATCCTGTTATTCTCAAATCCCATGTTTCGTTTAATTACAATGATGTTCATGATGTTTCCATTCATTATTATAAGATACGCTTATTTTGTTTAAACTTCAATAACATCGTTTACCTCGTTTAAATACCAATGATTTCATGTGGACGTAATGCTTTCGCTTATCCCTGACCTCAAGGACTTAATCATGTATTAAATTATTATTTCCAATGCTTATAGTTTATTATTCTTGATTAAAAAACTTTCACATAAGAATTTATTCTGTATTAACCCACACAATAGGACAAATTATGTGGACCATCCGACGATAAAGGTAATTATGGGTCGACACGTAATTACCCAAGTCCTCGCATGGAAGACATAATAAGTATGTTGTGTGTAAGACCCGAATCCCGGGAATCCTACAGTTGGTAATCACGTCCACAAATTCACAAAATTTAAAACCAATCGATTCGTTTTATTTAAAACAAGTTCAGAGTAAATAACAGCGGAAAAAGTGTAAGTATTTAAATATCCCAAACACGGGTACAGGTGTCCAAAATCAAATGTAAATAAAATATTTGTTTTATTTGAATTCCTCGACCAGAAATGCCTTCAACCTCCCGAGTAGCATCCAGCACGTCCAAGCGGTAGCATCCACTTCTTAACCTGAAAGTCAATCTAACATATACACAAAGTCAGCTTGAGCTGAGTGAGTTCAAGTTTTCATAAACGACATTCATTAAAAATTTAAATTCCATAAGTATGAAATGTAGTGGAAAATCATGAGACCATAAAATCATAAATAGCCTTTCTTAACCAAATCATAAGTGAATAAAACATTAAACATCTTTTCACACAGCACGGGCCTCCTCACCCCGGGTCTTCCCCGAGTAATATATTTGACCCGGCCGCGGTTTAACAAAACCGTTAAAATCATGCAACACGAGCCTCCTCACCCCGGGTCATCCCCAAGTAATATATTTGACTCGGTCACAGTTTAATAAAACAAAATCACGCAACACGAGCCTCCTCACCCCGGGTCATCCCCAAGTAATATATTTGACTCGGTCACAGTTTAATAAAACAAAATCACGCAACACGAGCCTCCTCACCCCGGGTCATCCCCAAGTAATATATTTGACTCGGTCGCGGTTTAACATCCAAACATGTGATACGGGCCTCCTCACCCCGGGTCTTCCCCAAGTAATATATTTGACCCGACCACGGTTCATACATCCAAGCACGTGATACGGGCCTCCTCACCCCGGGTCTTCCCCAAGTAATATATTTGACCCGATCACGGCTCAACATCAACGGGTCTATTCACCACGAGATTTTAAAACCCATGTAATATATTTGACCAGCCAAAATGATGGTCACGTCACATGGGCCTCTCCACCACGGGTACAACCCGAGTAATATATTTGACCCGGCCGTGAATCACCATGCACACACACATCAATAAGCCTACATACATCATTCTTAGTCACGAGGAACTAAATATCATTACACAATCGTAGGCTATAAGGTAACACATCCTCATACGTACATACATACCTCCATGTATACATACATATATATATATATATATATCATCCCATACGGAAACTAAGTAGATAGGTCTACTCATATTCAATTACTACCATGTCTGCTAACGTCCTCGAGTCTAAACCATCAATAGTGTATGTAATCTTAAGGACACAAGGCCATGAACGAGTCTAAAATATCCTAAGGCATATAAAATAATTCAAATATAGCTTTCAAAATGCACCATCACGAGTGAGACCATATAAAACTATTCAAATCATTGTAACGAGTAAAATCGTTTAAAATTGTATTTCGGTGTGTATGCTAGCCCAAAACGTAAAAGAGTAAAAAGGGCATCATGAACTCACCTGAATCAACCGAATACCTGCAATGAGCTAGGAAATCCCTAAGTGCACAATCACAAGCAAGGGCCTGTAAATTATACACAACGCGTTACTAAACTAGACTGTAAGAACACTCTAGCCTAATGGGCCGTTCAAGCCCAACAACTTGGCCCAAGGCCCAACCACTTGGCCCAAGGCCCAATACTTTGGCCCAAGGCCCAACACTTTGGCCCAAGGCCCAACAACTTGGCCTAAGGCCCAACGATAATCAAATCGGGTCGAATGCGCGCGAAATAAACCTTAAACCCATTTGTTAAACGGATCAGCCCCGAATGGACCAAATTCCATTTTAAATCTTTTCATTCATCAAGATTATGTCACCTGAGTTGATAGGGTTGACGGTTCCTTTTTACAACTCTTACTTTAACGTTTAAACGAAAATTCACGCACCGCCGACTCGATTGACGAAGCACTAACCCCAACAGCCCCGTGCATCAAAAATATAATTTTCCCACAGCCCTTAAACCCCCCTAGGGCTGTACAAACTGATTCGGTCGGTCATCCGATCGTTTAACGCATCAAACTCAACAATTACCAATCCTACACCCGATAAACCCTAGTTTTCGAACTAACATCGATTGACCGACCTAAACACCTCCAATGGCCATGAAATTTTAGTATGTTGTAAGTGACATACCTAAGAATATGACGGAGTATGAACTTCAATTATAACAGCCCCGTAAGATGCGAGAAAGGGCAGCCACCGGTTAAGCCTAAAACGAACTTATCGATCAATACGAATATAACATGCAGATTTTAGCATGCAAAGATGTATTTTATTACATAGGAAAACCATGGAATTAAATTATTAAATTTTTACAAGTGTTGCATAAATATCTTAAGTTTATAAAAATATTTTTATTATATTTTTCTAGTGAACACAAAAATCATAAAAATTCTTCTAACACAGAAAGGTATGTGCAGCTATTTCAGCTGCGCAACACAATGGTTTTATTTTTATAAAATTCATTACCCAGCTAAATTAAACGATTCTAATTGGGTTTGGTTCCTAACTCAAAATATTAACTTTCAGAAGTGGAACCAACCAATTTAGACTTGTTGAAAAAAGATTATGATGTCGGGAAGACGGACCAGAATCCGTCGTCCCGCATCAGGCTTGACACTCGATTTTATAAAATCATAAAAAGTATTCAAATCTCGTCCAAAAATTACGTATTATACCTTTCTGGAAACTAGACTCAAAATAGAACATCATGGAATCAAGAATAGATCAAAAAAAGTGGATTAACATCGCGTTACAGACCCTACAATAAACGTATACGAATCTGTCAGCAAACTGTTATCATCAAAACTCAATCTTAACGACCAATAAGCGCGTTAATGTGATCAATTAAGGTGTAAAAGACATGGGGAATCATAAAACCGACCTTGAATTGAAGTTTCCACGGCTGAAACTTGGCTGGGCAGAAGAAAAACGAGCAGGGGGGGTCCAGGTCCGACGGCTGCAAATAGGTTTAGGGTTTGAGTTTTCTTTTGTTTTATGATATAAAATAGTTACATCCAAGTCCCTCCAAATTAAAGTATGTAGCAACTTGGGTGGAAAGTTAAGTGAGAACGTTTACGAGGTTTGCAAGGAGCTCCCGGGAGAATGCCGGGTCAAGCCCGAAAGGTGTACATAACACTACAAGATTAAACCTTTTGTCGGAAATTAACTGGCGTTACATTGTGTGCAATAACTCGAAACCTATAATGATTTTGAAAAACGAGACAAATGTAGTACGATAAGGGCATGGTGGATACACCGCTGGTACATCCTATATATAAGTGTCCTTACAATATTCCCATTTGTGGCGTCTTTCGGGTCATTCAAAGATCGATGTTAATGTTTTTATTTAAATATGTATATAAAAATCGTTAAAAGTTTTAAAGAACTCCTCATATTAGTTGTTTTCTTGTAAAATTTTATTTTTATTTTAATTTCGGGGCGAAATTCCCAAAAGTTGTGAATCCTGTAACATTTGTTACTTTTCAAACCCGAAAACCTGACCAATTTCAAATTTTTGGTTTTTGTTTATAAATATATATTATTAATATTCTCAAGTTTCACTTCATGTGACATTCTTCATTATTGGGTTAGTATTGTGTTCGTTAAACCGACACGGTTTTTCATTTTAATGTACTCTTGTTCGTCGTTTATCATACCTTCATTTTCTATTCGTATTGAATTCCTAGGATTTACGGTTATCATTTGTCGCTTTCAATTCATTTTGCGTAATTAACGAAAGTTAATGTTTTAAAGATAAAACAATTTGCAAACTGTGCGGGTAAAATATAAAAAATCCAAGTTATATAAATTCTATTTCATATAGATTGCACCTCAAAGTTCAAGGACTAAAGAGTAAATATATTTTGAAAACTAATCCGTTTTATTAGTCGAGGTGATCCATTTAGTTATAAATGCAATCATATGTTACATATTTCATATGTAATAGCTTTTCCTAAAGTTATTTAAATATATTAACCATTACTAATATATATATATATACACACACACACTTTATTCAAATGTCGCATAGATAACATTACTTACGTATAACCAAAGTACATTTTTTTTATTATTTAATTATGTCACATTTTTTTTACTTAGTTGGTTTTAAAATATGAAGAAAAATACATTCCTACTACATTTAAATCTTGGTCAAAATTCTTTATGATGATAATAAATCTGTTTGAATATAAATTGTAGGTTACAATTTAATTTTTATGACCAATTACAAGTTTTAAATGGCATTCATGACCCATTAAGTATTTTGACCAATTTAATACAATTGAAACAACTCTAGCTCACTTCACTTATAAATAGAGCTCCATTCCTTCCCATTTCCTCACAACTCAATTTACAAAAGATTCTTGTTATTTTCTCATTTTGGTGATTTTCACCTACTTTGATTTATGAAGTCAAACCGTAAAGTTCAAGATTTCTTCTTTTATTATCTAAGTTCTTGTTCCGGGTATGTTTTTAGTTTCTGCTTGTTCGTATCGTTTAGAACTTAATGTTATATTATTTATTTAACATTAGTGTAGTTCATCAAAAACGATCTTGACTCGCTAATGTATTTATTCGGTTCGGTTTAGTTATTTTATTTATCCAACATCTAAAACTAATTCTTTTCATCTCACTCTCTAAAATATAATACTTTTTACCATGTCGGAAACGAACCCAACCTAAAGTTGAGTCCGGGTCCGACCGGAAATGAACCGAATTCTTTTAAGTCGTCTTTATTATTAAATAAACCAAATAGATTATTAAAAACTATTTTAAATCAAATAAAATCATTTTAACATAAATAAATTATGTATAAATTTAAGTTTAACATTTTTCACCTAAAAACTAACGTTCACCTTCATTAAACCCGATAAAATTATTTTATTTTTCCGTTTCGTTGACTATAGCTCGTTACCTTTTTATAAATTGTAAACATGATCATTTTTTTTTTGAGATAAAACTATAGTTAAAATCTGTGATTCGCAAATATCATAATTCTCGTATTAGCGTTAAGTTATTAATAAAATATTAATTTAAATCGTTAAAACCCATTAAAGCTTAAACAATATTATTAAAATATAAAAATGCCATAAAATAATAAAAGTTACATTAAATAATGATTAACTCCGTTAACAAAATAATTTTAACCTTTTCAATCCCGATAGTTAGACTTTGCTTTTGTTTTAATTATATTTCGAGAAGTTCAAACGTTTCGGATTTCTTTAACGCATGTTCGACCGCTTCGGTTTCTTTATCATGCTTTCGGTTTTCATTGCAACATTTATCTTCAATTTCAAGGTGAGTTTTTCACCACCCCTTTTTAATATTTTTATTGTTTTGGGGTAGCATATGTATCCATATTAAAATTCAAGTATTGTTACTTCTATTACAAAACTACAATTCGTATATGGACTTGTGTGTTACTTGTATTACTTGCATGATTGGGAAGCCTCATTAAGTATGATCATACGCCCCCCTTTGCACTCCGGTCCATTTGTATCGAGCGGAAAAAGGCCTCATTATCCGAGTACGTTGATTGCTATCAACTGGAAAGGACCTTACTTGCGCGATTACCCGAGTACGTTGGTTGTTACCAATTAGAAAGGACTTACTTGCTCGTTTATCACTTGTCCATGAGTTGTATGGTTTTTACGTACGTATTTAAACTGTGGAAGCTCACTAGCTATGTTCATAGCTGACTTTATTTTATACATATGTTACAGGTGTAAAGATACGAGGATGAAAGTTAGAAGACACATAGCATGCCTATAGGATATTCAAAGAATAACTTATCATTTGTTTATTTATTTGTTACAACTTGTATTATTTGATAAACTTGTGTTACATGAAGATTTAAATGAAATAATGTTATTATGGTCACCTACTAGTGTCACGTGTGTTTGAGCAATCTGTACGTCACACTCAGGCGTTTCCGCTTTTAGCCGGGGTGTTACACTAATCATATTTGGACAGCCATGAACAATTAATAAAAACATCATATAACTCATCTCAATAATCAATTCAAGCATTCAATGATCAATACAAATCATAAATAATTCAATCTCTCAATCAATTGCAAAACAAATCAACAATTAAGCAAGAAAATCAAAGTGTATGAACAATGTAAAAGATGGAAGGATATGAGATGTTCCGGGCTGCTCCTTGGCTGTAAAAAAACAGTGGAGAATGATCCCGAGGCTTGGTTCTTGTGTCTTCTTCCTTCCCTAGCCGCCACACTCCTTAGAACCCTAGCTACAAAACTTTTTTTCTTTTCTTCCTTGTTGCCCAGCTGCCGATTGGAATTGGCTGGTGGCTTAGGGTTTTTATTTTTTTTTATATCTTGATTAGTGTAAGACATGGGCTTGTATAACATGTAATCGGGCCGTGCCTTGAGTTTTTTCTTGAAATCCCATGCGTATAATGCTCGTAAACTGCTCAAGAAGCTCGGTTTCTTCACTCTTTCACCCATAACCTACAAGATGAAGATTAATATGTAAAACCTATATAAAATAAGTTAAAACACATAAAATATAATATAATACATAGATAAAAGGTGCGGAAAATAAGTGTGTTTTACAACACATCACCCACATATATCCGATCCCCCAGAAATGAAGTTAATGGTCTAAGCATCGGCCGGAGGGGGAGGAGCACGTTCGGGATTTCTGTTGGAATCCTGATCCTTTCTCTTTCCCATGATATCTTTCAGGTATCCTTTGCTCAAGAGATAATTGATCTCTCTTCGCAAAGCGATACAATCTTCTGTTATGTGACCAAAATCCTCATAATAGGCGCACCACTTCGATTTATCTGTCCAAGTGGACTTCTTGTAACTTTTCCTGGGCCAGCGAGCTTTATCTCCTATAACCTGCATTGCACACATTAGTCCAAATGTTCAACAGAAAAAAGAGTGTTCAGATAATTGAGGATAATCATCGTCATCCTCTTCATCTACATCATTTACTCTTTTGTCAAATTTAACATATGGCTTATTTTTATACGATTTGAAAGAAAAATATTCAGACTTCCTGTTAGGATTATTATAGCTGGAAGGTGTTTCAGCCTTCTTCTGTATCAACTTATCCTCTTTGAGCCTGATATATCTTAGAGCCCATTTTCTGACTTCATCCAAATTTCTACACAAGATCCTCATAAAAAGGGGAATCCTTCTATAAACCCATTTTGAAATCTTGGACGGCGGTGGCTACATCCAAATTGGGTATTTCCAAGGATTCTCTACCAAACTTGCTCATATAATCCCTAAGCGTTTCATCATTATTTTTGATAACCCTGTATAACTCGTTAGTTAGACGTTCAAAGGTTCTGCTGCAAGAAAACTGGTTGTTAAATAAGTTAATTAAATGAGAGAATGAAGTTATTGAGTATGCTGGGACATTAAACAGCCATTTCAAAACAGCTCCTGTAAGAGTGGAACCAAATCCCTTGAACAAGCATGCTTCTTTGAGATCCACAGGAATGGGATTGATCTTCATTCTTTCTCTATATTGAGCGATATGCTCTTCAGGAACAGTAGTTCCATCATAAAGCTTCATCTTAGGCGTCTGGAACTGCTTTGGGATCTCAGCATCACAGATAGAAGGTGCAAATCTCGAGATCATATGACTGGCAGTAGACACTTCTGGGATAGGTTGTACCACTCCTGGTACACTAGCTATCATATCCCGAAGTTTCAACATCTCCTTTGCTATAGCTGGGGAGATCTCAGTATCATGCAAAACTCCAATATTATTAGCAGGTAAATCATTATTCAAAGGGTTACAAATACCGGTATTCAGATTTGAGGATCCCTATATGTTTCTGGTATCCTTAGTTGTGGTAACCCTTGTAGTCTCTGTCGGGCCACTCGACATAAAGCCAGGCTGTACTGAGAGGAGATTGGTTGAGGATCTTGGAGTCTCATAGCCCAGGATCCTAGGATACAACAGAGTGAGCGATGTTTGCGCTGAGTTTGTTGACTCCGTCCTGATCTTCTCCATTTCATTTAACAGCATTTGCTGGGTCTTCTGCTGCTCCTTCATCTATTGTTGGACTTGGGAAAACATCGTAAGGATGTCATTGTTGGAAATAAGGACTGGAGCATCGGCCGATAATCCCCATTCTGAAGGAAGAAGATCTTGCAGTTGTGTTGTTGGTAGTTGGAGCAGCAATCAATGGAGGGGGTGGAAAGTGCACACCAGATAACGAAGCAGGAATCGAATAAGAAGATTGGTTGGATCGTGAAGCCATTTTTGCCACAAGTTTTGAAATCAAGTGTTTGAAAATAATTTTCTGAAAAAATTTCAATAAGTAAAACACCAATTACCCCACGGTGGGCGTCAAATTGTTTTGACCAAAAATTACAAAAAATAACTAAGTGGTCAAATTAGTTATGTGAGGTTATGATGCTTATTTTATACTGAAGATAATTTCAGTATTTTGACAAACAGTGTTGGGATAGCGAGAATAATGACAAAAACAACTTCAAGATAACGACGAAATATAGAATGCAAGACACAGGATGTTACGAGGAAAGCCCTTGATCACAAGTGATCTCTGGCATAAAACCTCAGGAGGTGACAAAAGTCACGCTGCCTTAGACAATTGAATAAATAAAAGTAATTAGTTACAATACAAGAGCTTGGATCGATCGATATACTAAGTGTGTGAAATGAATAAAAGAATTAAGTATTGTTGTGATCTCTGCTTGTTTGCAACTAAGTGTGTAAAAAGTAAAATGCAATGTGTCTTTTAATCGATCGTCCTCCTCTATTTATAGAAGAAAAGTACAACGGCTATAAACTAGTTCTTCGATAATTTCGGCTGGTCTTCAGTCTTCTCTTGAACGTTAGTAACAGATTCCTTCAGTCAAATAGGATCCGAATAATCCTGGATCACCTGACCAAGTCTTCATTAGCCATTGGCCTTGTTAACCAAGCATACTTCTATAAAGAAGGTATCTTGACTCTTGGTATATAAGATCGGTATCTTTGTTATTTTTCCTGAAAAGACATATACAGAAAATATCGGGTAGCTAATCGTTAGTAAAATATAACCGGGATACCTGGTTGTTTCAGGATACCGACTCGTCGATATCTCCAGATCTGCATAGCTCAGCATACCATGATGTCGAAACTTACCCCTAACAATAGTTCTTCGGCCCATTTTCCTTTCTTTGTCCTAGATTCTTTTTCAAGTTGTTGATGATGATCTTGTTTGATGATTTCTCTTAAGCATTGGCCTGAGGGTGCGTTGGCATTGAAGTTATCATTTGTATTCCCCAAGAAGCACAAAAGTCGGTAGTCCTTTTGCCAATGAATTGAGAACCATTATCACATACTATTTCTGCTGGAATCCCGAATCTTGTAGAGATATTACGCTTGATGAAGGATATTATTTCTTTATCTCTGACTTGAACAAATGACAATGCTTCAATCAATTTCGAAAATTGTCTGTCATTGCTAACATAAATACTTTTCCTCCTGAATTCTTTGGTAGTTTTCCTACTATATTCATTCCCCACTTCATGAAAGGCCACGGCAAGAAAACTGGATGCAAGGGCTCTGCTGGCTGGTGTAGGATGTTGCTATGTCTTTGGCAGGCATCAATCTTTTGAGCATAAGTCATTGCATCTTTCCTCATAGTTGGCAAGTAGTAACCAATCCTGAGGATCTTAGAGAACAAAGATCTACCCCCAGTGTGATTTCCACAATCATCTTCGTGGATATCCTTCTATACATCTTGGGTTTAAGGATCCTCCAAGCATCTTAGGTATGGACCTGTGATAGATTTCCTGTACAGAAAATGATGTAAAAGAATAAACCGAGATACCTTCACAGGAAAAGCCTTGGGATTTTCATCTTTAGGGATCTCGTTGTCTTGTAAAAATCTCCAGATGGGTAGTGTGTAGGATCCCTGGTTAGCTTTAGGATCCTAATCTTCATTGCTTTATGTGCTCAACACTTTGTTCCCAATTTGTTCAAGCATATCTATGGCCGGATTTAGGATATAGATTATCGGAATTTGCATATCCATCAGGATCCTGAAAGCCGATCTAAGATTTACTAAGGCATCTGCCTCAACATTTTCTTCCCTGGATACCTGTTCAATGGCAAAATATTCGAAAGTTTATGCCATATTTTTAACTATCTGGAGATATTGGGTTAGTCTTTCATTTTTAACTCCATAGGAGCCATTAAAGTGATTAGCTAATAACAAAGAATCTATAAATGCATGAATATTTCTAATTCTCATATCCTTAGATAATTGAAGACCAGCAATTAAAGTTTCTACTCAGCTTCATTGTTGGTAGCTTGGAAATCACATATAATTGCCTCGGGTATCATGTCCCCCTGTAGCAGTTTCAGGATGATTTCCAGACCTGCCCCCCTAACATTTGAGGATCCATAAGTAAATAATATCCGTTTTTCCTTATCCTCATCCAGTTGTTGCACCTCATGGTCAACCTCTAATTGGATATCACTACTGAAATCAGCCACAAAGTCTGCTAGAGCCTAGGATTTAATTGTTGTTTTGGGCTCATATACAAGATCATAGGCACTCAATTTGGCTATTGTTTAGCCATTCTATCCGACATTTTTGGTTTTCTTAAAACACTTTTTTCTTTGGTCAAAAATCGGTCTAAGGATCAAGTAACCAAATTAGTTTGTGAGGAATGGTGCTAATATCAACAAAATGAATGAAAATGACAATTATGGAAAATGAACACGAAGATTTATACGAGGAAAAGCCCTTGGTAGCTAGTATTCCACCGGCATAAAAACCTCAGGAAGTGAAAACTATTACTACCGATTATATTGAACTTGAAAAAATTACAAATGGTGGAATTATAGCCGATCGTGAGTACAAAGTGTTTGCTATGAGTTCTTATTGCGAAAACTGTTATGTGTGTTGATCAGCTATAGTCCGATATATATATACAAGGAAATACAACGGCTAATAACTAATTAAGCTATAATCTCAGCCACGTTCGCTTTACTTATTCATCTTGACCATTTAAGAGCTTGGACGAGAAGGGAAGACTAGGTAAAATATCTCATCCGCAAGAATAGGGATTCCAGTTAGCACGTGTTATTCCTACAAAACAGATTGGAAAATAATTGAAGCTGACTTCTAAGGATCCTTCAGCTATTCAGGATCCTCAGTCCTGGTAACAGCTACCAATGATAATTGATCTTCAAGGATCAAAAATCCTGGTCCCAACAATTGCCCCCAAACATGATAGATATGAATGGGAAACAGCTGTCATGTTTATCCCGAGGCGTATTTGAATATGACGCGACCGTCGCCTGCCATCGTATCATTATCCTAATAAATAGGTCTTCACCCTTATAACTTCTTTATCATATTCAAAATCACATTCCGGCGATCATAATCCTCAGGTACTCCACTTTCTTCTCTCAAGTCTTTCCTTCATTATTTTTCCTGTTTCCAACATCTTCGATTATGCCGAAGAAAAACTTGAAAACCATCTATTCTTCCAACCCTAGGGAAGTTGTTCCTTAACTTAGGTACCAAGATCTTCTCAAAGACCCTCCTTCCAAAATCTGTAAATTCACTGATGAGGAGATTGAGAGTATTTCCACTTGCTTTCCCGAAGGAACCGTTTTCAGGCCCTATGACCCTCAGGTTAGAAGCGATCATATCTCTAGTAACAGGGTTTGTTTTCCAGCGCTTCCTTTCTTACTCGGATTCTCTTACCGTTTCCCTGATTTGACGGAAACCCTATTTTCGTTTACCGTCATGAGCTACATTCAGGCCATGCCGATGATATGGAGAACTCTGCACACCGTCGAGAGATTGATTGAAGAGAGGAACCTTGTATTCAACATCTCAGCCCTATCTTACCTGTATACTTTAGTCACCCATGGCTCCAGCAGATTCATATTTAAGAGTAAACCCTTCCAACCTCTTCCGATCATCAAAACCACACATAATGACCAGAGCTGGAAAAACCAGTTCTTCCTTATCCTGAGAGTCTCCATCCCAAATGGGAATCAGTTACCAACCCGATGGATCCTCAAGGGTAGGATAGCGGATCCGAAGGATATGTGATTCTCTCTTTACTGATTAACTGATTAGAGTTTTGTTGTCCTTTATGCAGTGTCCAACTTTTTCAGATCTTGCTGCTGACTCAGACGGCGTCGAGAAGGCAAAGTTGTTTCTGTCACTAGATCATTTTGATAGGACTTTCAAGGTTGTTGGTGAAGAGTTAATTGATTTAGATGAGAAGACTGCAAGTTCCTCAGAAACGATGTCCAGTAAGTTAGAATTTGTATTTTTTAATTACAAGTATAATAAAAATAAAGAAGATAATAGGTGATAGAAGACTTATCTTTTCTTCATGTTTTTTGTATAGGCGCACAGAAATCATCTTCCAAGCCATCCAAGAATCTGCTAGGTCAATTCCAGCTTGAAGATGTCGACAGCCTTATCTCATCTCGTTCTTCTGAGAAGAAACTGATGAAAAGCTCCATCCTCGCACCGCCAATGACTATGACTACTCGTTCCAAGGCTAGCATGAAGAGAAAAGGAGATCCTGACGTGGAGGTCCATAGTTCTCAACATGTGTCTGATCAACTTTCAGAAGTAAGGATCCTTTATCCACAGTCATAATTGTTTTGGTTGTATCTTTAAGTGATAAACTTCTTGCAGGCTATGGCCAATTTCAAGGCTCTGTATGATGAAAATGTGGCCAACATAGAGAGGGAGCTAGCCAAGTATCGTGCTGGGATATCCCTAAAGGACAAGCTGATCATGGAACTTCAGACTGAGAAGGGTGCCTTGGAGGATAAGTTGGCTCTCGCTGACATCCGACTCAGGAGCAAGTGGTTGTGGTCACCGAGCAGGCCAAGGTGTGGGCTAGCAAGGCGGTGTTAACGGCCAGGATCGAGATTGCTGAGGAGGCCAAAGACACTGCCTTTGACAGGTCCAATTGGAATGTAACTTTGTGGAAGAAGACATTGGCCGGGTTTGGTGACGAAGGTGAGGATGCTGGAAGCGACAAGGGAGATGAGGATGCTGGGATAGTAGGACAAAAGAGGATGCCCTAGAGGTCAAGGGTGCTAGTGATGGAGACGGAGGTGAAGCGAAGGAGTAGGTGACGACAATGGGCGACGACGGATATTATAGACAAGGCCGGAGCCCATTTTTTATGAAGTTTTAATGTTTTTCTGTTGGTGGTTTTATGTGGACAATAGTAGTTATAATCCTCAGGATCAATGATCCTTAAGACAATTACGAAAGGTGGTTAGGGTGGAGGGATCCTCTGTTTTGGAAGCCTTAACGCCTTTCTTTTCTTTTGTTTCTGCATGGACATATGATAACTTTGACGTAGCCTGATCCGGGTGGATGGTCCATGTTTTGCTGGTGAAGCCCGGATCAACTCTTGCTTATAATAATATAACTCTTTTGATTTTCGTCTTATCATTTGTGTCACAAGGATATAGGATTCTCAATCCTTAGGACTTTTCCCTTTAAGATATTCACATATTAGAATAAATCATCAAAAGATAATATAATAGTTAGAGAAGTTGGCTTTAAACCCAACTATCTTGGGGACAGGCCTAACAAAACGTGGGGACAAGCCCAATAAAGCCGAGCGACGAGCTGATCCTTGGCGTTGGCCCAATTATACGTGGTGACGAGCCTAACCCGACGTTGACCTTAACTTGTGTATATGGTACGTCTACCATTTAATTCGTAGGATCCAAGATATGATTTTTAGCCATGAAATTGTCAGCCACGTATAGTGCACTAGTCCCATAGCCTCCAATCATACCCGGATAAACATGCGCTCCAGGCGAGGGTGTCAAATCCCTAATTCGGGAGATAAGGTGAAAACCTTATAAACCTGGTGACAAGGCCGATTAAACTTAGGAGAGAGTTGGCCAACCCATTTTTTTCACTTGAGGGCTCTATTGCTCGGCATTTCAAGCAATGGACTAAAGTAACTGACTAGGATCCAGGATCTTGATCAACAAAATACTTTTTCAGATGAATCGCATTCCAAGCCCTTGGGAGCATGTCACCTTCCGAATTCATTAAACAATATGCCCCCTTTCCAGCTTCGGATTCAATCAAGTAAGGTGCTTTCCATTTGGGTGCTAACTTTCCATCAGCAGGATTAGTTGTATTTTGAAAAGCCTTTCGAAGAACTAAATCCCCAACTTGAAATCTTCTGATTCTGATATTTTGTTGTATGTGTTTTGGGTAAAAATCAACAAGTGTAATTTCGTAACCAAATTAGTAAGTGAGGTTTAGGTGCATGATAGAAATGAACGTAAATGCAATGACACAAGGATTTGTTGCGAGGAAAAAACCCGTTATCCTGAGGATAACAAGAAAAAACCCCGGCGGTGAAAACTATCACCACCAGTTTATTAATAATCGAAAAAGGTTACAAATGTTTGGAGCTTTCTTCTCTAGATCGTGTTTACAGAGTAATGTCCATTGTGTGTCCTATATGATCTAAACAGCTCCTATTTATAGTTACAAGAAAGATCACTAGATAATAACTAGCAATAAAGAGCATTAATTGTCCTGATTATGATCTTGGAGCGGTTATGGCTTGCATATCATTGTTATAAACGAGTTGTAACTCCCTCCAACGTCTACAATCTTTAATGCTTTATTAATTGTTGACCGTTTCTTGTCGTTTGGAGGATACTGCATCCTGAAGTTATCCTGAATATACCGCATTTCAGGATACCAAAAAGTCCCATGTATAACAATTGCTTAGTGGTCCGAATCTTTAGGAGATCATGTGAAGTTGTATGACCTAGTAAACACCAAAGAAAGGCGGTTGAACTGTTACTATAACGATATATTAAAGATACCTGTTGCTTGGGAGGATACTATATCCTGAAGTTATCCTGAACATATCCTTTGCTTAGGATACTGAAAATCCGAGCCCTAACAGTATGGGCCGGCTATCTTTTGTTGGTAGGCGGCTATCCTGAATCTTGCTTGATCTCTAAGTTTTTCCACAGTATCTAGTTCATGGAAAAGATTCTCGTTGTTTGTTTGAGGATCACGGATGCTTGTTCTGGCTGTTGGGTACACCATTTCGGTGGGGATCACTGCTTCGGCTCCAAAGACTAATGAGAATGGCGTCTTTCCTGTGGCATTCTTTCGAGTTGTCCTATCCACCCAAAACACATAGGATAGTTCCTCAGCCCATTTGCCTTTCTTCGTTCCAAGCTTCTTCTTCGGGTTTTTGATGATGATTTTGTTGCTTGATTCTGCTTGGCCATTTGCTTGTGGATGGACTGGTGTTGAAGTGATCATCTTGATTCCCCAACTGTCACAAAGTTAGTAGTTCTTTTCCCAATAAATTGAGAACCATTATCAAAAATAATTTCAGAAGGGATTCCAAATCTAGTAATAATGTTACGTTTAATAAAGGATATAACTTCCTTCTCCCTAACTTGAGGGAAAGCCTCAACTTCGATCCATTTAGGTAAATAGTCTGTCATTGCTAACATGAAGACTTTTCCCCCTGAAGTTGTAGGAAGCTTGCCCACTATGTACATTCCCCATTTCATGAATGGCCACGAGGAGACGATGGGATATAAGGGTTCTGCCGGTTGATGTAGAATGTTTCCATGCCTCTGACAAGCATCACACTTCCTGGAGTACTCCATAGCATCCTTCTTCAGTAAGCCAGAACTATCCGGTTCTTAGAATCCTGGAGAATAATGCTCTGCCCCCTGTACGGTTGCCACAATCTCCTTCATGGAAATCCTTCATCACTTCTTGGATCTCGGATCCTTCGATGCAACTTAAATATGGACCTGCAAGGGATTTCTTATATAGCATATTATGTACAATAGTATATTGGGATACCTTGGCTTTAAAAGCTTTGGGGTTCTCTTTTTTTGGGATGTCTCCATCTTGGATATACTTCATTATCAGAAGGATCCAGGATGAATAATCAAGAGGATGATCCTCAGGATCCATGTGTAGATTCCCATCTATTTCCATTGCTTGGCATTCCTTAATTACATGGGATAGAACGTGGATGATAGGAATTTTTATGTTCTCTGGGAGCTTCAAAGCTGAAGCTAGGTTTGCTAAGGCATCGGCCCCAGCATTTTCTTCTCTTGGTACCTGTGTAATGTTAAAATAATCCAAGGATCCTGCAAGATCCTTTACTATATCTAAATATTTAATTAATTTCTCACCTTTGACTGCATATGAGCCATTAAAGTGATTAGCAATTAATAATGAATATACAAAAATTTGAAGATACCTGATTCTCATACCTTTGGCTAGTTGTATACCTGCGATGAGTGCCTCATATTCTGCCTCGTTGTTAGTGGCCTGGAATTCTCAAGCTATGGAATGGGGTAGTATGTCCCCCTGTGGCGATTTTAGTAGTATTCCCAATCCTGTTCCGTTGACATTTGAGGCTCCGTCAGTGAAGAGTGTCCAAGGATCCTTGGTCTCTTCAAGTTGTTAAACTTCAAGATTGGCTTGTTCTTCTATGTCACTACTGAAATCAGCCACAAAGTCTGCTAGTGCCTGTGACTTGATTGCATTCCTAGGCTCATATTGAATATCATACGCACTTAGTTTCATAGCCCACTTGGCCATTCTACCTGACATTTCCGGTTTTCTAAGGACAATCTTTATGGGATAATTAGTTTTACAATAATAGTATGAGTTTCAAAATAATGTCTTAACTTAGTTGAAGCCATGATTAGAGCTAGAATAAGTTTTTCTAAGTGAGAGTACCTGGCTCGGCATCTAGGAGACTTGTACTTACATAGTAAATAGGATGTTGGGTACCTTCGTGATCCTTTACCAAGACAACACTTAAAGCAGTGAGGGAAACAGCTAAATAAAGGATCAATGGTTCTCCATCTATAGGTTTTATCAAAGCGGGGGCAGAGGATAAGTAGTCCTTTAGAGCGGTGAGAGCAGCCTCGTGTTTCTCCGTCCACTTGAATTTCTTGTTTTTCCTCAGGATGTCATTGAAATCTTTACATTTTTCTGAGGATTTCGATATGAACCTGTTAAGTGCTGCCACCCTTCCTGTTAATCTTTGTACCTCTTTGACGTTTGTTGGGAACTTGAGATTTAAGATAGCTTGGATTTGCTCTGGACTCGCCTCTATCCCCCTTTTGGTTACCAAATACCCAAGGAATTTTCCGGCCTTGACACCAAATACACATTTAGCAGGATTTAGCTTCATGTTGTATTTGTCAAGGATGTCAAATGCTACTTCCAAATCCGTGAGGTGATCCTCCGCTTTCTTTGATTTTACCACCATGTCATCGATGTAGACTTCCATGGTGTCTCCTAACTGTTCCTTAAACATCATATTGACTAGTCTTTGATATGTAGCACCTGCATTTCTAAGACCAAACAAGATAGCAATATAACAGTATATGCCCGTAGGGGTTATAAATGTTGTGTCCTCTTGATTAGATGGTTCCATCTGGATTTGTTGAAATCTTAACGAAGCATCCATAAAGGTCAACATTTCATGCCCTGCGGTAGCATCCACCATGGAGTCAATGTGGGGAAGAGGGAAAGGATCCTTGGGACATGCCTTATTTAAATTAGTAAAAACAACACATACCCTCCACTTTCCATTTTTCTTTTGAACTACAACCACATTGGCTAACCATTTTGGATATTTTACTTCCCTAATCATACCTGCCTTTAGTAGTTTCTGTACCTCTTCTTGGATGATCGTGTTTCTTTCCGGAGCAAATTTCCTTCTTTTTTGGTGAATAGGCCTGAAAGAAGGATCAATTCCAAGTTTATGGGTTATTACATCTTTAGAAATACCTATCATATCTTCGTGCTTCCACGCAAAGGTTGACTTTCTTCGTTGTAAGAAGGATACTAGATCCTTCCCAATGAACTCTTGTATTTCAACTCCTATTAGGACTTTGCTATCAGGATCCTCTGGGTGCAAGACTACTTCCTTAGAGTCTTGTTCCCTAGTCTCCACGAGATTTCTTCTCGTTTTCTATAATTGCTATGCTTCCCTCAGCTTTTTTGTAGGCTTCATTGAAGAAGAATAGCAATCCTTAGCATCTTGCTGATCACTTTCGATCTTCGCTATTCCCCATGGGGTAGGAAGCTTTACACATTGGTGGTAAGTAGAGGGGACTGTCTTCATTTCGTGTATCCACAGCCTGCCAAGAATAACATTGCAACAAGACAAGGAATCGATAACACAAAATTTTTAAATAGAATTTACTCCCTATATATATATATATGGGTAGTTTGATGTCCCCCAATATATTCTTCGTTTCCCCACTAAATCCTATAATAACTGAGGATCGTGGGACAATTTCTGACTCTGGGATTCATCCTTCTGAGTACTTCCAATTGGATGATGTTAACTGAACTTCCTCCATCAATTAGTATCCTACGAACATAATTGTTATAAATAAATAATGTAATGACTAATCCATCATGGTGAGGATCCTGGAAATTGACTCGATAATCCTCATCGAAGGAGATACCTCTTTGCTCAGCTGTTGTAGAAGTCCTGATCGGCCTTTCACCATTCTCCAGTTTGCATTCTTTGCCGTATCTTCGCAGCTGAATATGAAGTTACGCATATATCAGATCCTCCAAAGATCATATTGATAACTTGAGCATCTGGGGGAGGTGGAGCAGCCTTTTCCGGGACTGGTTCAGGATCTTGGGTCCTGGACTTTTTTCTTCCGAACAGCTCCTTAAGGTAACTCTTGCTAAGGAGGTAGCTTATCACCTTTCACAAGGCTATGCAATCCTCTGTCATATGGCCGAAGTCTTCGTGAAAGGCACACCATTTCGATTTGTTTTCAAGGGGTGGTGTCTTCTCATTTTTCCTTGGCCATCTTGCTTTGTGACCCAAGTTCCAAACAGCAAGCATTACTCCTCCCATATCTACAGAGAAGCAGTAATCGGATATTCTTGGACAATCTTCATCGTCCTCTTCCTCTTCCACAGCATTGATCTTCTGGCCGTTCGGTTTATTGTATGGTTTGGAGTTGTTGTTTCTGAAGTAGGGTCCCTGATTCTTGTCTTGAGATTCATTTTTCGCCGAAGTGTTCAGTTGATCTTGTATTCTTTAATCCTCCTCCAACCTGATGAATCTTAAAGCTCTATTTCGGACTTCAACTAAATTCCTGCAAGGGGTCATCACAAGATCTTAATAAAATGGAGAGTCCTTTTGTAATCCCATCTTGAATGCCTCAACAGCTGTCGGGACATCCAAATTTGGAATTTCCAAGGCCTCTCTTCCAAACCTAGTAAGGAACTGCCTAAGAGGTTACCCACGAGGTTGGACAACTCTATATAAATCACTAGTTAATTTTTCAAAGGATCTACTGCATGAAAACTGACTATTAAACAGATTGATCAAATGAGAAAAGGAAGTAATAGAATAAGGAGGAAGACTTAGCAGCCATTTAAGGGCGGATCCAGTGAGGGTTGAGCCAAAGCCCTTACACAAGCAAGCTTCTTTCAATCTATCTAGGATTGGGTTAATTTCCATTCTCTCACGGTATAAGGCCACATGTTCCTGAGGATCCGTGGATTCATCATATAACTTCATACTAGGGGCAGTGAAGCGCTTTGGTATCTCAGCATCACAAATTGGTGGAGCAAACCTGGATATGTTATGGCTTCCTGCTGGTAATTCGGGAATAGGTTTGATGACTCCTGGTACACTTGATATCATATCCTTGAGCTTTGTAGCTCACGGGCTATGGTTTGGTTGATCCCGGTATCCTGCATACCACCATGATTAGTACCAAAAGATAGATTATCATAAATGTTACCTCCTGCGTGGTCAAAAGACCTCGCCCCATAGCTGCGTCCGAGGTACACTGTTTCAACATCAAGAGTTGGTCCAGCAGGAGCAATGGTTTGCATGGGTATGAAGTCACCTTCATGGACCTCTAGTGGCCTGGACCGTGGTTCCTTCAAAGGTTCTTTCCCATAAGTAGGGTAGGATTCTGGGCGTTGATGGATGATGGATTCTGTTTGGAAACCCACGGATCCTCGAAGTTGATGGGTGGAGGATCCTTGACGGAAATCTGAGGGTCCAGATTGGAAGGCCAAGGATCCTTGTGAATGGTAGTTGGAGGATCTCAAGTGTTGACCTGATGATCCTTGTTGAAGGATAAATGATCCATGCTGGTCAGAGTATCTCTTCTGGAAGAGGTCAGAGGGTCCCTACTGAGGATAAGTGGATGTTGGACACCTTTGACCCGGGAAATCCGGAGTGCTGAAGTCAAGCATTTTCGGCATAATGGGACTTGTGTCTTCAGTTGTCTTCTTAGTCCTCTTGATTTCCTCGATCTCGAGGACGATCCTCTGGTTTGTCTTATTCTGCTGCTCCATATAGTTCTTCATTTGTGAACACAAAACAGAAACATCATTGTTAGCAATTACTATTTGGGAGACAATAGTGGATTTTGGTCCAGAGAAACCAGCAGTCTCCTTCTTCTGAACGGCAGTTGTGGTAAAGTTTGAGAGACAGTAGTGGCTTTGGTGGGTTCGTAGAACTAGGTAGTGGTGGTAAAGCCATTTGAGCCGAGAAACTTGAAGTGGCGTTTGTGGGAACAGCTTTTCCTTGAGAGGCCATTGAGTGAGTGATAGTAGGGATTGAATAAAGGTAAGGATTTTTTGTGATTGAAGCACCAAAGGCCCCACGGTGGGCGCCAAATTGTTTTGGTAAAAAATCGGTCTAAGGATCAAGTAACTAAATTAGTTTGTGAGGAAGGGTGCTAATATGAACAATATAAATGAAAATGACAATTCTGGATAACAAAACACGAAGATTTATACGAGGAAAAGCCCTTGGTAACTAGTATTCCACCGTAATAAAAACCTCGGGTAGTGAAAACTATCACTACCGATTATATTGAACTTGAGAAAATTACAAATGGTGGAATTATAGCCGATCGTGAGTACAAAGTGTTTGCTAAGAGTTCTTAGTGCTAAAAGTGTTGTGTGTGTTGATCAGCTATAGTCCAATATATATATATATATATATATATATATATACAAGGAAATACAACGGCTAATAACTAACTAAGCTATAATCTCGGCCATGTTCGCTTTACTTCTTCAACTTGACCGTTTAAGAGATTGGACGAGAAGGGAAGACTAGGTAAAATATCTCATCCGCAAGAATAGGGATTCCAGTTAGCACGTGTTATTCCTGTAAAACAGATTAGAAAATAATTGAAGCTGACTTCTGAGGATCCTTCAGCTATTTAGGATCCTCAGTCCTGGTAACAGCTACCAATGATAATTGATCTTTGAGGATCAAAAATCCTAGTCCCAACAATTTTTATAGGATAATTAGTTCTAACATGAATCGCATGAGTTTCAAAATAATGCCTTAACTTGGTAAAAGCCATTGTTAAAGCTAAAGTCAAATTTTCTAAATGAGAATACCTGGTTTCACCATCAAGAAAACTTTTACTTACATAGTAGATAGGATGCTACTCGCCTTCATGATCCTTAACTAACACGGCACTTACTGTATTTCGAGATACTGCCAAGTATAAGAGTAATGGTTCACCATTTTTGGGTTTCATGAGTAGTGGTGCTGAAGAGAGGTACTTCTTTAAGTCCTCTAATGCTTTGTCATGAGTCTGTCCCCACTCGAAATTTTTATTCTTTTTAAGGATATCACAAAAATCTTTGCATCTTTCTGAGGATCTTGAGATGAATCTATTTAGAGTCACGATCCTGTGAGTCAGGTTTTGGGTGTCCTTAACATTTGCTGGGGCTTTTAGATTCATGATGGCTTTAATATGTTCTGGACTTGCATCTATTTTTCTTTTTGTAACCATATATCCCAAGAATTTTAATGCTCCTACTCCAAAATGATACTTTGAAGGGTTCAACTTCATATTGTATTTGTCTAGGATATGAAAGGTTTCCTAAAGACCCTAAAGATGATCGCCAGCCTTTCTTGATTTCACCACCATATCGTATATGTAAACCTCCATGGTGTCCCCCAGTTTTTCTTTTAACATCATGTTGACTAACCTCTAAAAGGTTGCACCTGAATTTTTTAAACCAAAGGGCATAGCAATATAACAATATATCCTGTGGGGGTCATGAACTTGGTATTCTCTTGATCTAATGGTTCCATTTGAATTTGTTTGAATCCTGAGGATGCATCCATAAATGTTAGCATCTCATGTCCTGCAGTTGCATCCACCATCCAATATATGTGTGGTAATGAGAATGGATCTTTGGGGAATGCTTCGTTGAGATTAGTGTAATCAACACAAACTATCCATTTTCCATTCTTCTTTGGGACCACCACAACACTGGCTAACCATCTTGGAAACTTCACTTCTATGATCATCCTGGACTTCAATAGTCTGTCAACTTATTCTTGGATGATGATGTTTCTTTCCAATGCAAATTTCCCTCTCTTTGTTGGATAGGCCTGAAATTTTTGTCTATACAAAGTTTATGAGTAATAATATCTTTAAATATACCTCTCATGTATTCTTATTTCCAGGAAAAGGTGGAAATTCTGCTTTTGAGAAAGTTTAATTGACTTTCAGTATCCTTGGGGATACCAGTTTCTATGAGCTCTTTAATGTCAGGATCCTAGGAGTCGAGTTATACTTCTTTTACTTTATGCTCATTTGTTTCCAGGACATCTTGTGCTTTTTCTGTAATTGCTATGCTTGTGTTGGTTTTGTCATCGACTTCATTGATAAGGCATATCAACACTTCACCTCTTGTTGATCACTTTGAATCTTGACCACCCCCAAGGTTTCGGCAATTTAACATATTGGTGGTATGTTGAAGGGACTGCTTTCATATCATGTATCCATGGTCTGTCCAAAATAATATTAAAAGAAGTTAGAGCATCCTAACACAACACCTTTGGATATAATTTACTCTCCCAACGTAGACAGGGAGTTTGATTTCTCCCAATGTGCTTTTGGCTTCACCACTGAAACCAACTAAGACCGAGAATTTTGTTATGATCTCGGATTCAGGAATATTCATCCTTTTATGTCTCCAATTGGATGATATTCACTGAGCTGCCACTATTTACGAGGATCATGCAAACAAACAGTTAGCAACATATTAAGTAATAACTAGACCGTCATGATGAGGATCCTGGACGTTATCCTGATCCCGTTTATTAAAGGAAACATCTATTAGGTAGGAGAAGGTTGTAGCTCTCATCGTTTTTTCTGTTCTTTCGGCCTTGGCTACTTTAGCATTTCTCCTTGCTGCTGAATATGAGGTTCCACAAATATCTAATCCGCCGGAGATGAAGTTCACTATCCTTGCATCTGAAGGCGGGGATTTTGCCATCTTAGGAACCTTTTATTGATCCTGATTTCTATTATTTTTCCTACCTAGTAATTCCTTTCAAGTGAACCTGGCTTAGGAGATAATTGATTTCTTTTTTAACCGCCATAGAGTCCTCTGTTATGTGACCAAAATCTTCGTCAAAAGCATACCATTTGGATTTATCCCTCCAAGAGTTGGTCTTCTTGTTTGCTTGTGGCCATCTTGCCTTGTCTCCAATATCCTACATAGCACACATTAGTCCAAATATCCCTACAGAAAATACAATAATCATTCATCTTAGGGTAATTTTCGTCATCCTCATCATCATCCACAACATTGACCCTATTGTTATCATTCTTATAAAAGGGTTTGAATTTGTATGATTTTGACGATGGGGATTCCGACTTCCTGTTTGGAAGGTGATAGTTTCTTGATGCATTAAACCTTTGTTGGATCATCTTGTGTTCTTCTGATCTTATAAATCTTAATGCCCTATTTCTGGCTTCATCCAGGTTCCTGCAAGGATTCATAACGAGTTCCTCATAAAATGAGCAGTCTTTCTTGAGTCCCACCTTGAATGCTTGAACCGTCGTTACTATATCAAGGTTGGAGATCTCCAGAGCTTCTCTGCTGAATATGCTTACATAATCCGTAAGTTATTCTGTATAGATCATTGGTAGGGCTGTCATAACCTGTCAGGCACGACACGATAAGACACGATGACCTGTTGTGCTAAACATGAACACGACAAGATAACTAATCGTGTCATTTTTTCCAAACACGAACACGAACCTGTTTAGTAGCAGGTTAACCTGTTAAGACCTGTTAAAGGACCTGATTAAAGACACAATGAATAATACATGTGTAACGAAACCAAAATATTCAAAACTAGCATAAAGTCTTAATTAATAGATAATCCATAACATATTTGAAATAAAAAACCACAAATCCATAACATACTTAAAACAAAAGACGACAAATTCATAACATACTTGAAACAAAAACCATATAAGCAAGCATAACATCCATAAAAAAACATAATATCAGGTTATGGCGGGCATCAATGAAATGTCATTTGTAAGTATTACTTTAGGTTTAAGACTTTAGGAGTGTATATATATTTATTTTTTAAAATAAAAATCTACACAGGTTACTAACTGGTTAACAAGTCAAAAACCTGATAAGACACGAATTTAAACATGTCTTAAACAAGTCGACCTGTTTAAGACACGAAACCTGCTAAGCTCAAACCCAAACCTGTTAAGACCCGTGTCATGTCGTGTTAACAGGTCTGTGTCATAAATTGACAGCCCTAATCACTAGTCAACCTTTCAAAGGTTCTGCTGCAAGAGAATTGGTTATTAAACAGGTTAAATAAATGTGAAAAGATTTAATAGAGAAAGGAGGAACACTCAGGAGCCATTTCAAGGTGGCCCCGGTTAACGTACAACCAAATCCAAGCTTCTATAAGATCCTGAGAGATGCGTGTAACATTTCGGATTTTCCAAACCCGTATTCGTTTACGTTTAACCCGATCGGAAATATTTTAGATCTTTATTATTAGTTAAAAATCAAATATATATATATATATATAAGTATTTAAGTTTCTAATATTTATTTTATACCCTTATACTTTCCAAAGTAGTTCATTTCTTATTTAATGCATAAAAGATTCAATAAATGTCCAAACATCAAACTTCAAGGGCCATAATCGCCAAAAACCAAACTCCCACCCATGATGGCCGGAGCGCCGCGCGTTGGGATGCTCCATGGTGGCCGCCCGGCGTGGGGAGGGAGCTGGGCGGAATCCTTACCGATTTTCGTAACCAAGTTCGTTTATGGAATAAAATCGATTATATTAGGTATGTTTGAGAGAATTAAGGATCAAGTAATCATAATATAACTAAACTACAAGTTCTAATTCGTTTTCCCTTGCCCAAGATCAGATCTTTATGAATAAATCGATGATTCTTTCCTTTAAATCGCATATACTTGCTTAAATGAGTAAAAAGCCCATAAATAGTTCATTTTTGTAATCTCTATATAAACAACCCTTAATCTCCTACCATAACACTTTACACAAACCCTAGAGGAGCCTTCTTAGCCATCCTACCCTCTGATCATCCTCAAATCCATCGGTTTTTGCATATTCGTGGAAGATACAAGACTTGTTCGTTGACTTTGCTTGCTTTAGGACCTTTGACTTCCGTTTCTCATCGATCCTTTCACTTTCCGGGTAAGTTGTAAACATAGGAATCATTCATATATCTTCCCTAGTCAATAATCTTCAATCAATTTCGGTGGTTGAAGGGTGTTGACTGGTCAATTCTCTTAAAACCCGTTAAAGGGCAAAATAGTCAACAAGTTTGACTTTACGTTTTCTTATACTTCTGATCAGATTCAACGTTCGGTCCAGAAGACTTTTATTCTCGTAACAAAATTTTAAGGCTACTGACCAAAACCGACTTCCGACTCGCTGTTCGGATTCTGGTCAGTACCAGCTCGCTTAAATCCTAAATATAACTTAACTTGAGTTCTAAACGTCCGTTTGGATCGATTCCAGCGGCATTAAGTTCATTTTTACTTATATTATCATATCTCAAAGTTTCAGGTTCTGATCATTAATCTCGTTCGACGCGTATTGGACGACTCACTTAATCTTTATTTCGTTTATCTTAATTATTAATCACTTGCCTTTAATCTAAAGTGAGTTTTATCATTCCCCTATTTTACTCAATTTTCACAACATTTTGGAGACATATGCGTATATCATACTATATATACATATATATATATATATATATATATATATATATATATATATATATATATATAACTCCTAAAAAACTATTTTTAACTTTTTTAAAAAAAAATTTTTTGAAGTTTCTTTTTTTTCATTATTCTTATATGTTGTTATTGGTTCAAAAAAAAAAACTTGTCGATAACCTCGACGGTATAGTGCGCATGTGTAATAGTGTGCATTGCATATATGCAAAAGTGTTTGTATTACATAGAATACAACACTATTGCACATATTTGATACACACTATTGTATATATGCAATATAAGACTAATACACACATCGAATACATATTAGTACGTATGTGTAATACAATATTAACGCACATGTGCACCACATCGACTTTTATTTTATTATTATTATTTTCATATAATACAACACTACTACACATATACAATACACAAATATTGAATATATGCAATAAAACACTATTAAACTCAAAAATACATAGTAATACACATATGTAATACAATGGTATCGCACAATAATACATATGTGCATTACAGAGGGTTTTTTTTTATTTTTTTATTTATTTTTTTTTTAGTGAAATATAAGAAAATATAAGAATAATAGCTAAAACAGAATTTTGAAAATATTTTTTATTTTTAATTAAAAATAATTCTTTAGGAGTTTTTAAGTTTTCTCTCTAAAGGTGAGTTTTCTCTTGATCCTCTCCGTATATATATATATATATATATATATATCAAAAATAACAAACGTTTAGTTGTGTGTGATTAATCAAATATACATGTTATGTGTTTACTTGTTTATGTGCATTCGTTTGACATATCCCCGTGAAGAGGGTTCTCATATTATTGACCACCGTCCGATCCGCTTGGCAACGGTCTTATTATTATTTGCTCATGGTTGATTTACCAGCGCCCGATTCGCTTGGCAATGGTTTAATCGACAACTTATTTGCTCATGGTTTGAGTTCATTACCGCATTTATTACGTTTTGCTTATTTCTCTTATTTATTATCTTAAACATTATTTTATTGCAAAACTGATGGTAAACTCACTCAACATGTTTTGTTGACAAACTATGTTTTCTACGCATATGCAAGTTGCTTGAGTTGAAGTTCGGACACTTAGAAAGACCTTAATTGAAGACAAACATGAATTTAACTTGTTATATATGTATTTATTTGAATTGTTTGTTGTATTTGAATATTGTGTGCACATTTGAAATAAAATAATTAAATAGATATTGTCACATTTATATTATGATAGTATCTTCGAGCTGTGAGCAATCGGATCACGCCCTGGCATTTCCGCCTTAGGTTGAGGTGTGACAATGCGATTGATCTCCATCCTTTCACGATATTGAGCAACATGTTCTTCGGGATCCATAGTCCCATCATATAGCTTCATATTAAGAGCCTGGAACCGTTTTGGGATCTCAAGATCACAAATAGGAGACGTGAATCTTGAAATCTTGTGGTTGTTAGGAGCTACTTCGGGTATTGGTTGAACTATCCCAGGAATGCTAGAGATAAAGTCCTTAGCTTTTATAACTCTTTCTGCATTGCTGAGTTTATTCCAGTTTCCTACAAAGTCTCAACATTAGTCATAGGAATAGTATTATTATAACAATCGTTGCTAGTGCCGGCATTTTGGTTTTTGTATTTTGAGGTGGATGGTGGTGACGGTGGAGTGGGGGTGTACGTCGGCGGAGAAGGTGGTGGTGACAGCGGGGGTGAATGAAACGTCGCTGGCTTAATATGATATGCTTTAATATATATATTTTTTGTAGTTAGAATTAATACTAATTATATTTTAATTATTGGTGTGTTTTTGTTTTTGGTGTCCTTAGTGTTCTTGGTGTTTTTGATGTTGTGTTCTAAATATGGATTAATATTTAGTGTTGTGTTTTAAACACACTGTAATACAGATTACGGTGTGTTTTTGGTGTTGTAATTTAATTTTGTTTCCATATATAATACAACACACTAGACAATTATGCCCTTAGAGTGTTATAAAACAAGTATTAAAATAAAACACCGCCTAAAAAACACACTTTCCATCTAGACCATCAGATCACTAAATCTAACGCACCGGATTACTTATTACACTTTTTAGACACACTTCACTTCTTATTATAACTCCACCCTATATATATAATTTGAGAACCTTTTTGAGTTTTAAGAAATTAAGAACTTCATTTTTAACTACACATTTAATTAAATAGATTAGATTATGTGATTGAGATTAAATGTGATTAAAAAATTAAAGTATGAGAGAGAATAAATGTACAATGATTACACTAATTTAGACGTCCGTTATACCTTTGTAAAAAGTCGACTCAGTGGATAAAAAATTCTGTAATTTTTTTACGTATATGTAACATATATATATTACGTATGTATAAAAAATTTAAAAAAAAAATTATTACGCTGAGTTTTTTCAAGATCTTAAAACTTAAAGTGGTTCTCAAAATAAATCACCTCTGTATGTATATATAACCTTCTATTAACGGTAATTATTATATTTATATTAAGCATTTTGTAATTAATGTAATTGATAGTCTGTTTCCAGTCCACTGATCTAGACACTGAATTAAAGAAATGATTGTTTCCTATTGTAAATATTCCATGTTTATTGTTTGAATCAATCTCTAATATGTACGTATGATATATACGTTTCATATATAGAACCAAAAATAAGTCTTGGTTGGTTGGCTATTGTTGTATTTATTAATTAGTCATCTCGATTTTGTACCCATGTTCGATTCTCATCGCATACATTACTTTAATTAACAAAACACAAGGTTTTATCGGTTGACCGTCTTTGGTTGGACCACAAACCGTCAAACCCGGCTCGGCCCATTTATTAAAAAACGGTTTATGACGCGAACCGGACCAGATTACCCACCGAGTCCCAGTTGGACCCGCCGGTCCGGTTTGGATTTCAAAACACTGACCAAAACTGACTGAGTTCGCATCGACTTACCGTCTCAAAACAGGGATCGACAATGCATGAGTTTTACTATTGCCCGGGTTTTATCGACCTTGCGCCGGGTAATACACTAGTTATATAGTAAAATGATTATCTCAACGATAAAAGCTATTAACTAAGCCTTTGAAAGAGCCGTTGGACTTTGTTCTACGCTGTTTGAACGCCCTTGTTGATCAAGTAACGAGCTACTAGCCGTTGGAAGTCATTAATAGGTTGTTTTAACTGAGATATGCATCACAATCGTAATAAAAGCTATTAACTAATCCTTTGAAGAGTCGTTGGACTTGTTCTACGCTGTTTGAACGCCCTTGTTGATCAAGTAACGAGCTACTAGCCGTTGGAAGTCATTAATAGGTTGTTTTAACTGAGATATGCATCACAATCGTAACCGACAGCGAGGATTCCGGGCAATTAATGTGTCTTCAATGCAATTATTAATCTTGACGATTACAAGACTTTTTCCAAGTGTTTAACCAAGTATGTAATGAACTTTTAATGTCAATCAAGTCATAATGACTACCTGAAAAAATATAGCGGTTAATGAACAAAATAATATGTTCAGGATACAAAACCTATTTGGGATCCCTTATGGCAAGATACTGAGACTATGGATCCTTAAGCAAGATTTTAACCCACAACATTAATGAAATCAGATCTACCTTTTTTCATTAAATCAATTAATAAGTATTTATAGACACACTAAAAAGAAAACCCCTAAAAAATAATAAATTAATAAAATAAATCATAACACAAAATTTAATTAAAAACAAAAAAAATAAAAACATAACGTTCTAAAAAACAAAAAAATATTATTGTGTCTTCTTATTTATCATTATGCTTTTTTGTTCATTTTTGTCATTGATTGTGTTTGTTGGTGCATAAATGTCAGTAGTTCATAGTCTAGTGTCTGTAATCGAGTCTGTAATGTTATTTATGTTTTTGTTTAAGCAAAGTTGTTAACAAGTTCGCCTAGGCGAACTTGTTGAACAAGCGAAGTTATGGACAACTTCGCCTGAACATATCAGGCGAAGTTGTCGTGTATTTATACTAGGTTACGGCTTAGTGTTGAGGTGGTTCATCGAGTTGATCTAAGCTGGTTTGAGTTCATTGTAACGTGAGGACGAGAGTCTGTATCAGTGATTCATATCACGTGAGTTCAGTTATTAATATATAACGTGTTTCGGTTTATTCGTGTGTGTTTGTTTGATTTGCTTTCTACGCTCGTAACGATCTACGCAGGGATTCCGCACCTGAGTAGACCGAGATATCTCATGTGATCCGTCCAGGGAACCTACAATTGGTATCAGAGCATTTGCTCGATTGTGTGGTTCGGGATATTCACGCGGGTGTAGAAATCGTCCCGTTTCGACTATTCGCGGGACGTGTTTTCTGTGTTTTTGATCATTCTTACCTCCTACCATCGTGTTCAAGCCTTTACACCGTCAAAAACCTCGTTAAAATCCGATTTACAGATCTGCAAATCTTCCGTGTTCATCAGGCGAAGTTGCCGTCACTGTGCGTAGGGTTTCGGCGAAGATATAAGGTTAAGCGAAGTTATCCACAACTTCGCCTACCTTCTCAAGTTCGCCTAACTCAAGCGAAGTTCTCTACAACTTCGCCTACCTCTTAAGTTCGCTTACCTCAAGCGAAGTTAAGAATCAGCGAAGTTAATCAGCAGTGTTATCAGCGAAGTTCTTCAGCGAAGTTCTCTACAACTTCGCCTACTTCAAGCGAAGTTATCCGTAACTTCGCCTACAGTACTTTAATATAAAAAAAAAAAAATTCTTAATTTTTCAGGTTTCTTACTTTTCGAGAAAGATGTCGTCGATCAACATCTCTGAGTTAGTGAAGATGGAAGTTGAAGCAGGGTCAGCTACTAAGGCCCCAAGATTGCTGAAGGGAACCGATTTCGTTGCATGGAAGGATCGGTTCATACAATACGTCAAATACCAGGATGCGAAGATGTGAGTATGTATCCAGGATGGTTATATTCCACCAGTTATGGAGTATGAAGGTCGTGATCAAATTAAAAAGTATAGTAAAATGGAAGAAGAAGAGAAAAAGATGTATGAGGCCGAGAGCAAGGCTCATGCTGCTATTACTATGGCTCTTCCTCAAGAGATCCTTCATACGTTCAGAAAGTATACGTCAGCAGGAGAGCTTTGGGAAGCTCTTGAGAACAGATTTGAAGGGAATGTAGGAATCCGTGCTTCAAAGATAAAATTGCTCAAAACCCAGTTCTCAGTCTTCAAGTATTTGAAGAATGAATCCTTAGATGATATTATCACTCGATATTACCATCTGATGACTGAATTGAGCAACTATTCAATTTCCTACCGAGAAGAAGAAATAGTTGAGAAGCTTCTAGATGCTCTCCCACCAAAATGGGAGATGTACACTGTGTTGATGAGGGAAGACAAGGACTTTCCCACATATGATCTTGAAACGGCAGTCAACAAGCTCAGAACCTTTGAGCTTAACATGGTCAGAAAAGAGACACCTATGGATCAGGTTCAAGATCCAGGTATGTATGGAGCTAAAGTCAACACTAGCTCAGGATCGAAGACTGAATCTGCTTCCTACTACACAAAGGGAGAGTCGGGCCCCAACTCATCACATGAGGGGCATGTGTCAGTTAACACAAATGGGGATGTTTGCTATGTAGCAGCTGGATCGAGTGGTTCTCAACCCCAGGTAAGCAAGAGTAGTTGCTCTCCAAGTTCTCCCAGCAACAACTACTCCAAGATGCCTATGAGTGTCAAGTCTGCTGAAGAGCAGTTTGGTCTCTATGCTTCTTTCATTGCTTCCTATGAGAACTACATTCAAGGGAAGGTTGTTGATCCAGCTATGTTGGATGAAGATTATGACCAGATTGATGCTGATGATCTGGAGGAAATGGATCTGCAATGGCAGATGGCCATGATCGTAAGAAGAGTGAAGCGGTTTATGAGGAAGACCGGAAGAAAGTTTGTCGGTGGAAAGCCAGGGTTTGACAAGACGAAGGTGAGATGCTACAATTGTCAGCAAAACGGTCACTTTGCAAAAGAATATAGGAATGAGCGTGTGGAACGAAGTCAGGGTAGGTCTCCACAGCAAAGTGAGGGTAGAAAAGATTATAGTGCCATGATGTTCAGAGAAGATGGTAAATACAACTGGAACCTTCTTTCTAAAGAAACTTTTGAGCAGGCAAATTTGGCAAAGGTAGAAACTGAAGAAAGTGAGAAGGTTACCGGAGAGGAAAAAGCTCTTATGGCAGACGTTAATGACCAGCTCTCCGAGGTATGTTCTAAACTTACATGCTCTAAATGTGAAAACTTGTCTGAGCAATTAGCAACTATAACCGATCAGTATGTTAGGTTGGATGCTGAATTTAAAACCTTAAAAGAAGATCATAATTTTACAAAAGCAAGAGAAAATAGCTATAAAGTCAAAATAAAAGCTTGTGAAAAAGATGTTAAAAGTTTAAAAACAAAACTTGCTGAAAAAATTGAAGTGATTGATTTAAGTTATGAAGTTTTGGAAGAAAAAACCAAACTAATTGCTGATAGAGAAAAACAGATTGCTGATCACCAGGTAAAAGTGGTGGAACTGAATAGAAAACTAGAGCAGTTCAGAAATTCTTCTGCTATTCTTGATCACCTTGTTAGCGATCAAGGTTCCTCTACTAAGAGAGGAGGAATCGGTTATCATGAGGTTCCACCACCTTATAATCACAATTACACTTTTAACCCTAGTGTTCAGAAATCTGTTGATTTTGAGGTTGCTCAGACAGTACCAGTTAAAGTAACTTGTAAAGAACCAAATGTTAGTGGAGGCGAAACAAGTTCGCCTGTTTCAAGTGTTAAAATTTCTGATCCAAGTCCAGTCTCATCAGATTCGGATAAGTCATCCGAGTCTGGTAAGGCAAAAGAGGAGGTGATATTACCCAATGGTGGAGAGAAAGATAAGACGAATAAAAAGAGTACTCCACTAAACCCGTACGTCCCACCATATGTGAGACGAACGGGCGGTATTAAAGCCTCGACATCTAAAACACCGGTTGATAAAAAAGTTGAGCATAGGTGTTGTTTTAGATGCAATCAATTAGGACATCTTGTTGCAAATTGCCCTCTGAAGCAGCGATTCAGAGGTGTAAGGCCTACTAAAGCTGAGAATAAGCCTAATAGTAATTATCATGCTCCTAAAAATGAAAACCATTTAAAATTCAAAAATGTGACTAATTCAGGTTTTCATAGAAACAAATCTCAGTTTTACACTGCTAATAACCAAACCACAAGCTATAATTCTTTCAATTCACAAAGGTTTGGAAGGCCTCACAATCAATCTTCAAGGAGGTTTCCTAATAGGACTTACAGGAATTATCGAGATACTAACTTTGGAAATCCAAAGTTTGGGATGTATAGATCCAAGACCAATTGGTCTTGGGTCCCTAAATTCTAATCTTTTGCTTTATTGTGCAGGAACAGTTGAACAGGGCTGCCAACAATCTTTGTAGATAGCGGCTGTTCCTGGCACATGACGGGTAACAAATACTTGTTACACGATTTGAAACATGTTCAAGGAGGGAGAGTGAGCTTTGCCGGTGAAAGTGGTGGCAAGATTACTGGAATGGGAACGGTGTCAAACGGAAAGATGACTTTGGAGAAGGTTAACTTTGTAGAAGAATTGAAGCACAATCTGCTGAGTGTGTCGCAGATCTGTGATAAGGAGTACACCGTTCATTTTACAAAGAATGAGGCGATTGTGTTGAAACCTGGTTTTCAGATACCAGAGGAGTGGATTGTGATGAAGGCTCCACGTGAAAGAAATACATATATTATGGATATGAGATCAACTGAAATGGCCACGGCAGAATCATGCCTTATGACAAAAAGCGAGTGAATCAGAGTCTGAATTGTGGCATAGGAGAATGGGGCACATTCATCTTCGGAAGATGAACCACATTGTCAGGAATGGACTTGTGCTGGGCGTTCCCTTGAAGAATTTCAATTTTGAAGATAAATGTATAGCGTGCAAGAAGGGAAAGCGGCACAAGAAATCCCATCTCACCAATAAAGTCAATTCAATTGCCAGTACTCTGGAGTTGCTTCACATGGATCTCTTCGGTCCCGTGAATGCAAAAAGTCTAGGAGGAACTTCTTATTGCTTGGTGATCACTGATGACTACTCACGATATTCGTGGGTTTATTTCCTGAAATCAAAAGACGAAACGGCTCAGATGGTGAAGAATTTGATTACCAAAGTTGAGAACGTTATGGATAAAAGGGTTAAGTTCATCAGGAGTGACAATGGAACGGAGTTCAAGAATTTTGAGATGGAGATCTTCTGCCTTCAGAGAGGGATTGAACACCAATACAGCGCTCCGTATACACCGCAACAGAATGGAGTGGCTGAAAGGAAGAATAGAACATTAATTGAAGGAGCCAGAACTATGCTGGCTGATTCGAAGCTTCCTGTGGTGTTTTGGGCTGAAGCTGTTGCTACAGCCTGTTATGTTCTGAATAGAGTCTTAACTGTTAAAAGACTTGGTAAAACGTGTTATGAGCTTATGCATGGGAGAAAGCCCAACTTGAGTGGTCTTGAACCATTCGGGTCCCCTTGTTCGATTTTGAAGACAAATTCTAAATTTGGTGAAGTAGCCGATGAAGGAATCTCAGTCGGTTATGTTATTGGGACTCCCAATAGACGTGTCTTCAATACATCGACCAGCAAGGTTGAGGTGGTGTGTAACACCAATATCACAAGTTACCAACCGCCAAAACCAAGCAACGGACCTGCTGAGTTTTTCGACTATGTTAAACTTTTTAAGCTTTTAACATACCGTATTTGGATATTGCTGAAGAAGAAGAGAGAGTTGCTACGAAGATGATCCTTGATGAGGAAGAAAACCTATTGCAAAGACAGCTGATCGATAAATGTCAACCTTCCTCATCAAATGCTGTCGATACCCCTGCTACCTCGACTGAAGAAGAATTTTTCAATCCATTTCACTCTCAGCATGAAACAACCATTGACGAGCTCTCTTCTAACTTGGAAGACAATTTGCATGTCGGTTCTGTTCCGACCACGAGAATTCATAAAGATCACCCTTTGGAGAATGTGATTGGTGATGTGTCCTCCGGTATACAAACAAGACGTAGCTTGAATGAGCACACCTGTGTTTACACAAGCATCAAGGAGACAGGGATAATCAACGAATGCTTGTACACATGCTTTATCAGCCAGATTGAACCGAAGAATTATCAAATGGCTCTCAAGGACAGCTCGTGGGTCGAAGCTATGCAAGAAGAGTTGGCTCAATTCAAGAAAATGGAAGTTTGGACTTTGGTTGAAAAACCGAAGCATGTGCATGCGATAGGCACAAAATGGGTGTTTAAGTGCAAGAGAGATGAGAAAGGGATTATCATAAGAAACAAGGCGAGGCTAGTCGTTAAAGGTTTTAATCAACAAGAGGGGATTGATTATAATGAAGTGTTCGCTCCTGTCGTAAGTTTGGAAGCCATTAGATTGTTTTTGGCGTTCGCTGCTTATAAGAAGATGAAGGTATTTCAGTTGGATGTGAAGAGTGCGTTTCTGAATGGGAAAGTTGATGAGGTAGTGTATGTTGAGCAACCTCCGGGTTTTCCTGACCCAGACTTTCCTGATCACGTGTACAAGTTAAGCAAGGCATTGTATGGACTACATCAGGCACCTCGTGCCTGGTATTCAACTTTATCAGATTACTTGCTTGAAAATGGGTTTGAAAGAGGGAAGATAGATAGCACGTTGTTCTTCAAGAGAGATGGAAGCGACTTCCTGCTAGTGCAAGTCTACGTGGATGACATCATCTTTGCTGCATCAAGAGTCTCCATGTGTCAAGATTTTGAGGCCGTCATGAAAAAGAGGTTTGAATGAGTGCTATGGGTGAACTAACTTTCTTTTTAGGATTGCAGGTTGATCAGAAGAAGGATGGGATGTTCATTCATCAGACCAAGTATGTCCATGATGTGCTCAAACGCTTCAAGATGGAGGACAGCACTCCATTCGACACTCCAATCTGCGTCAATCACAAATTGGGTGCTGAGTCAGACGATGATGCAGATGTGGACCCAACTCAGTATCGGGCTATTATAGGTTCTTTAATGTACTTAACTGCTTCTAGGCCTGATATAATGTTTGCTGTTTGTCTTTGTGCTCGTTTTCAGGCAAACCCGAAGGAATCTCACATGAAGGGTGTGAAGAGGATCTTGCGGTATCTCAAGGACAAACCGAAGCTGGGGTTGTGGTACCCGAGAGGAGGAGACTTGGAGCTAGTCGCTTACACAGATTCTGATTATGGAGGGTGCAATCAGAGTCGGAAGTCAACAACTGGAGAATGTCAGTTTCTTGGTGGCAGATTGGTGTCGTGGCAATGCAAGAAGCAGACTTCAGTCGCAATTTCAACCTGTGAAGCAGAATACATGGCAGCATCCAACTGCTGCTCCCAGGTTCTTTGGATTCAACAACAGTTGCGCGACTATGGTCTGAATTTCTTACTTACTCCTATTTGCATTGATAACACAGCTGCTATCTCAGTAACTAACAATCCCGTGAAGCACAGTAAAACTAAACATATTGACATACGTCATCATTTTATACGGGATTGTGCTGAGAAGAAACTGATTGTGCTTGAAAAGGTGGATACGCTTGATAATTTCGCTGATCTTTATACTAAAGCGTTTGACAAAACAAGATTTCAAAACCTTATCGAGCTGAATAGGATGATCAATCCCGAGTAACCATGCTTTTCATGTTATATTTAAAAAAAAAAAAAAACGATCGCTTAAAAATATGTCGGTTGCCTTAGTTTGAAGGACTTGTCTTCGGATATGTTTTGGTCCTCATTTTCTACTTGTAGAATTTGAGGATAGCCATTAACCAAAGGACTGAAAGTGACCGGGGCGGTTTATGATGAGTCTTCATTCTTTCGCTTAAAATTAGTCGACCATACTTAGTTAGAAGGACACATACTAGTATGTGGTCGGTCCAGCTGATCCATTGGATCTTCGGGATAGCCTTTTACCTGAAGACTTTGTTTTGGTCGGAGCGATTAATGTTAAAAAAAATTTTTAAGGGAAATGAAATTATTTTTCAAGTCTACTACTTCGTAAGAAGTTCGTTAGCTATGTTTAACAGAAAATTGATCCAACCTTGGAAAATGATAGATATACTGATTCTGTGTGCTTAACTAGTGAAGTTATTAGGCTTAAAAGGCTTTAGGACAGTCATTATATGTCATGGTAACTTTTTATGGTGCGTAAAAGTAGATGTGATACAAACTAAAACTACTTGATTTTACGTGGAAACTCCTTACGAGTTTTGCATGTCTTCATATATATCTTTCCGAATGATAGGCAGAAAAGTGATTACCCAGTCATACACGAGCCCGTAAGTGTTCTGATTCCCGTGAAGATAGCGTTTCAAGAAACTGCAGTGATCCAGATTCGGGACTTGCAGTTGGTTACTACTCTGAAGTCTATGTAAATGTTTATCATAAAAAAAAAAAAAACTTATGAGTTATTGAAACATTCTAGAGTTCAACATATCAAGACTTCTTAATCATGGAGTAAGAAAGAGAACGGGAAGGAGATGAAGAGTAATTACAAACTTAATCAGACACTAAGGGTCGAGGTCAATTCGGGGTGACTTGGGGAAAGCCAAATATGCTTTGAGAATAGATAGGAGGCATCATAATCTCTGAGTTGTTGCCCACTTAATTTTTGAGCTTAATTGAACTTAATTCGTATCACAGAAACGATGAAAACCATCTTAAGTTATTAACCTGCTTACAACCTGTTTCTTTATGTCATAATACAGCTAAACACAGATCTATGTGACAATCACGTAATTAGTATGATTCCTGTTCGGATCTTTTCTAAAACGTAGTAGTCCCTATCGAGACTGAAATATGATCCCTTATACTTTATTTTTTAAAAGTTTCTTGTACTTAGGTAGTTTTATAATTTTGTATCTGGTTACTTGGACTTGATCGTGTCATTTAAATTCTTAAAGGGAAGTTTTAGAACTTAATTGCAAAATTTTTGAATTATAAGGGTTGATCTTGTAAATATAGGCGATGTTGTTAAACAGGCGAACTTGTGAATAACTTCGCCTAGGCGAAGTTAACCGTAACTTCGCCTGTTTAACTCCGCCCCTATATAAAGAATTCTTAAGGTCAACAGTGTTCATAATTTCTAATCTCAGCGAACTTATTGAATATTTTTCGGCGAACTTATCGTTTGATTATCCGGCGAACTTGTCGTTATTCCGATTACTTGTTCTTTTTCCCAGTTTCCGTTACGTTTCAAGGTTCGTGATGCCATTACATTGTATAATCATTGTTCTTCAATGATAGTCAGTGGTCGTTTCGACCCGATTATGAACCTCGAACCGTCGGACCTTCAAATCGGACTTTCAAATCTTGTTGTTACGTGTTAATAACCAAACTGATCGTCAACATATCCTTAAAAGCTTGAGTTTAAGAGTCCTAAATCGTCAAAATACCCAGAAAACCTCAGATTTTCGAGTTTGAATCAATCTATCTATCGCCGATTCATATTCAGGCGAACTTAGGGTTTCGGCGAAGTTATCCGTAACTTCGCCTGATGCTTATCTTCGCCTGAGGCGATGTTGTCATTAACTTCGCCTGAGGCGATGTTGTGGTAAGGCGAACTTAACGTTGAAGCGAAGTTGTGCCCAAGTTCGCCCCAACATTAACTTCGCCTGGACCTTTTTCTGATTAGTCATTAGACGAACTTAACGTTGAAGCGAAGTTGTGCCCAACTTCGCCCCAACGTTAACTTCGCCTATACAGAAGTTATCACAACTTCGCTCATGGTAATAAGCGAACTTGTGTTAAACCTTAACGTGTATCTAACTTGGTTCGTTTGTTGCAGATATGGCTGCAGTAGCAGGTGCTGGAGGTGCTGGAGGCGATGACGGAGATAACCAGAGGCAATTTTTTCCGGGTCACAATATGTACATTACCTTAGACCCGGAAGCGAGCGGAGTTGAAGACTACCGTGAGATCATCACATTCCTCATTCGCTCGAGGATATTCCACGCAATCACGACGACTCTGCCGATATCCTTACCCAATATCGAGGATTTCTGGCAGACGGTGGAATACGATTGCCGTGTTGAGCCCCCGGTTATGCGAGCAACCGTCAACAACCAAGAAGTTCAGTTCTCGTCTGAACAAATACGGGTGGCGTTACGTTTTGGAGAGGAGACTCGGGACGACCCAACTGACTTTGTGGCTCCGTTTCGTGATGGAGCATTCCTACGAATGGGATATTCTGGTCCCTTGGGCGATACCCAGAGACGGAAGGGGTTCCTGCTCGATCAGTGGCGCTTCCTCATGCACGTCATGATTGTGTGTATGTCTGGGAGGAAGGCGGGTACTGACGGAATGGGTGCGACCATGCAGTCAGCAATGACTGCTCTGACTTATAACAAACGTTATAGCTTTAGTCAGATGGTCTTTTATGAGATCGACAGACAGAGGAGGGCGATGGCTCGTGAGCGGTTCATAATGTATCCAAGATTCATCCAGATGATCTTGAACCATGTGGCTCCAAATTTGCCTCAACAACGTCCAATACGATACGTGGAGAATGTGAGCAAACGTATCTTCGCTCAATGCCGCACATCCAGTGCGAGGAGCAAGCCAGAACTGCGTCCAAGGCATACTCCACTCTTTGGGTACTTAATAAACCCGGGGTATGTGCCAGCTCGTGGGGATGAGTTCAGAGACCCTCAACCACGACAGGTAGGAGCACCTCGAGATGTACCTGCTGTGCCTGTTGTGTCGGCAGAGGAGGATGTAGACCTTGATGCTGCATTTGGCGGCCAAGGATTCTTCGACATGGACCGGTTTGATCCGCAAGAAGAGGTGCAGGTCTCTGCTGCACAGGTTCGGGAAGTGAATGTTACTAGAGCAGCTACGACGGTGGCTGACTCAGATCTTGATGATGTTATGGATGAGGCGAGAATGATGTTGGTGAGACGAGAAAGGACGATTAGGAAGAGAAAGAGGACAGTTGATGATACTGAGTCAGAAGAAGAAGAAGAGGATATTCACAAGCTGATTAGACGATCAAGACGTGAAAGGACAGGTGCAGGTATGGGAGCTGGAGAGACTTCAAGAGTTGTACGTTTTGCTCCGCCAGCACTGTCAGGTATGTCGATTGTTCCTACATCTGTCCAGGTCACAGGTTTAAGCGCCGCGGAAGTTCCCGTGGTGGCTACATCAGCTGTCGGCATCCCATCAATCACTACTATCCAGCTGACGACTCCGGAGATTGTGTCTTTACCACCTCCAACGCTTACTCCTTCAGAGGTGGTGGCACAATTTGTAGAGTCGACAGTCGTTGCAACTGCAGGGTTGTCGGTCACGATACCACCTGCGGTTACGTCCACAACTGCTTCTGATGTCCCGGTTACATTCGAGATCCCTGCTGAGTATACTCAAGACACATCTAACATGAGGTTTGATTTCGATGCAACCCTCTCAGACTCGGAGAGAATAGCTGCACTTGAACGGGTCGTGGCAGAGCAATCGAGGATAAACTTTATCCAGACCCAGGCTATTCAGCGCCTTGTAGCAGAGAATCAACTACAGTCGTCCCTCCTGGTTGAACATGGGAAAATTATAGATGCTATGAAGGAGTTCTTGGCATCTCAGGGGGAGACAGGCTGTAGGGGCGATGAGTTAAGGACAAAGAAGAGAAATGATAGAGACGATGATCCCAATGCATCGAAAGATGTAGGTGGTGAGTTGCCAAGAACTACTCAAGCTCTTGGGACTTCCACAGCTCAGGGGGAGTCTGCAGGTGCAGTTGGTGGTGATGAGGTGGTGATGGTTGATGATGAAGATGATGTGATTGATGCTTTGAAAGAATTAGATGATGATATGCTAGATGATGATGTGATGTTTGATGACGATGTGCTGCCTATTGAGGATATTGAGAAGATTGGAGCTCAGATTGTGATTGAAGAAGATGTTGAAGAAGGTGAAATAGTAGAAGAAAATGTTGAACACGAGATCCCAGATATTGAGAAAGCCGATATGGGTAACGAGATGGAAAATGATGAGACTGAATAGGAAGAGCAGCCTAGGTGGAAGGAAGGCTATGCTCAGTGGTTCGTCAAAACGAAGAAACCAGTGGTCCCTACAATGTTTAAGAAGAGTTACAATATTAAAGGCTATGCCGAAGCGAAGAAAGGGATTATTTGCTGGATCTATGATGAGCAGTTGAAGCTCTTTGTGATTAAACGGTATGACGGCGTTCAGTACTTTAAAAGAATGTTAAGGTCGTTGAATACACTGCCGGAATGTGAAGTGAAAGACTTAGCCAGATTGGGGTTAATCAATCGAAATGACGATAATATGGCTAGAGTCATTGAGAAAATTGTATGGAGAAAGAGTATAAAAGAAAAGAAGTTTGAGCTGTTGAAACCGCAGAAGGGAAAACTTGTTGAAGACAAGGATAGAGGTTTGAGAGCTGATGGAAAACCTTGGATGGTCATGAAGTATAAACCGATCCGGTGCCTTAAAGAAGTACCGATGAAGCTAATGCCCAATGATGTGCTTAAAGACCTAAAGTGGTGGTATGTGGATTGTGAGACAGCAGAGGCGGTGATGGAAGACGAGGATGAACAAGAGCTCCTAAGAGTTTACGATCCGATGCATTTGGTAAACTTATCGCAAGCTGATCTGAAGGTGCTTAATGAGAAGAAAATCTTTTATATTCCTGCTTGGAAGGACGAAGCGAGGAAGTATCAAAGAGTTGTGTCAGTTTGTGTTAGAGAAGGAGTGCATGCGTGAAGAGACAAGATTGAAGATTACGAGAAAAGTGCTTAAAGATCAAGATATGAAGCTACTGCCAAGGGGGAGTCTGTTGGTGCATAAATGTCAGTAGTTCATAGTCTAGTGTCTGTAATCGAGTCTGTAATGTTATTTATGTTTTTGTTTAAGCGAAGTTGTTAACAAGTTCGCCTAGGCGAACTTGTTGAACAAGCGAAGTTATGGACAACTTCGCCTGAACATATCAGGCGAAGTTGTCGTGTATTTATACTAGGTTACGGCTTAGTGTTGAGGTGGTTCATCGAGTTGATCTAAGCTGGTTTGAGTTCATTGTAACGTGAGGACGAGAGTCCGTATCAGTGATTCATATCACGTGAGTTCAGTTATTAATATATAACGTGTTTCGGTTTATTCGTGTGTGTTTATTTGATTTGCTTTCTACGCTCGTAACGATCTACGCGGGGATTCCGCACCTGAGTAGACCGAGATATCTCGTGTGATCCGTCAAGGGAACCTACAGTGTTTTTTTTCTTAATATTATATTATATTACTCAACATTGTGCTATATTTTGTTCGGCATTATGTTATATTTTGCGATCTATTGTGTCTTTTTTATCATTGTGTTTTTTGTTTATTTTCGTCATTGTTTGTTTTAAACGTTTTTTTTTTTTGTGGAACTGGAATGACGGGGGAACATTTTAGTTTTTTTTAATTTTTTTCACTTTTTGTTTATATTTTGAGTGATGATTTTTTTAAAATTATTTTTTAAGTGGTTTCTTTTGTGGTCAAAAATCCTTCTCACACTTGTCATTTTTGTTTCCCTTTTGCATTTTAACTTTTCTCTTATAAATGAATACCATTTTTGTTCTTGCATATTCATTCAACCTCTATGGATCCTATGCAGTTTCCATCAGACTCTATCGAAATTGTAATACAAAAGTGTGCTTTATTAATGCGAGCTTTATATATCATATTCTTTTTTTATGTCATTTATAATGAAATATCTAATCATATTTGGTTAGAATTTGTTATCCTATTTAAAAAGATAATTACAACTTATGCTAGGTGTACCTTTATGGTGATTATGAAGAAATTGTGTGAGAATACACCACATATTCGTATGAATATTCAATTATAAAATATAATTTGAACTTATAAAACCACTTAATTTGATAAAATATAGGTTAATTTATATTTATATAGCTTAATTTTATTCTTTTAAGCATCTCGTGTAGCACACGTGTTCTAAAACTAGTATTCTAATAAAAGAAAAAAAAAATAAGGACACGTGTCACTTGGAGATTTATTACTAGCTTAAATTTCCAGTCAAACTATTTTATATTTTTAATGAAAACATATTCCTGTCAATGAATCAGAACATAGCAATCCATCATTTAATCAAATTAATAGTTACCTAAATTATAGTTATTTAAAATATATGGTATTTATGTCAATATAATCAAAATATTTATATATTTAATGAAATCATATATATCCTTTTTTTTAATTAAATCATTTTATATACACTGTTAAGTGTAGCAGATGAATTTGGTAAAATTCAATTAATGATAAGTATATAAATGAATATCAATTTTATTCTCACATATTTATTCAACCACCGTGAATCCATGAAGTTTTCATCCATCTCTTTCGAAACTAGAATACAAATATGTGTTTTATTCATACTAATTTTATATATGATCTGTGTTTACTATAATTCGCTATCTTATTTTACTCACACTAATTTTATTCATACAAATTCATACAAATGTGTGTTATATATGATATGTTTTTTATGTTATTTATAATGAAACATCTTATTATATATTTTTTGTTATACGCTATTATATTAAAAATATAATTAAAACTTATAAAATCACTAGGTGCATCTTTTTTCGTGATTATGAATAAATTGCTTGAGAATGCACCATATATTCATATGAATATTTCATTATAAAATATAATTTAAACTTATAAAACCATTTCATTTGATAAAATATAAGTTTTTTTTAATTTAATTTCTATAGCTTGATTGTATTTCTTTTAAGTATATCACGTGTATCACACGGGTTCTAAAACTAGTATATAATATAAAAACCTAAACTGGCATTGTTTTTCTAAAAATTAAAACGAATTCATAAATTAAAAACTACAATGGAAATTAATAAAAATGCCATTTAAACATAAAATAAAAATACTAACTTCATAAAAAAATAATATATGGCCTCAATAATTATTTCAAACTCCGTTTGTTCGTCAAGTGCACGGGTGTAGAGTTGGTTGAATTTGATAACCTTGATTTTTAAATCCATGCACTTTGCATTGATTTTGTGTACAGTGTGATTGGCTTCGGCAAAATTTTAAACCGTTTTTTTTCTAATAACTTTTCATAAATAGGATTTTTCTAAGAGAAAAATATGATAATTTCGTATTTGATTTTTTCAAAAGGGTATGAAAATTAAGAAAAGAGTGTATGCTAGGCTGCTAGCCTAACTGCATTTGACCCTTTTCATATCACCATGTAAGTAACGACCAATTTCACAAAACCTGTTATTGGCCATGATAGGATTCTATGGGAAAGCAATACCTATAAGAAGTGTGAATATAGTTGTAGCGTGAATGTAACAAAAAATGAAGTCCACGGACCACTTTGGTGATTCTCCCACTATTAACATGCTCTTGACAATTATTAAATTTCGAGCATGTTTTTCATGTGTTTCTAAATGGATGAACTTTGAGATTAACTTAAATCATTTGCTTAACACCATACTTTATTCCACTCTAGAATTCACAAACTCATTTTAGTAACATTATAATAACAAAAGGGTTTGACTAAACATACGTTTTATACCATCCGCTAGTTTTTTATTATATTGGTCTTAAAAACATGAACCTGAAGTCTATTTTCTTTCTTTCTTATTTTAGTGTGAAAATAAGAATATAACCTAGGGATTATTCGGTAGTCCCTTAATGATTTCATTAAGATGTTACCTTTGAGTCAGCCAACATTAACTGTGTTTGGTTTACCAGAACGATATCTCTGAACTCATCAATGAACCTCTTACCCATTAAGGTTCAATATGATGCTGAATTAAAATTTTATTCATTTGTCACTTCGCATGTGTTCATAGCCCTCAATCTGTTACTCATGCACCACGTCCTTGACCCACCACCTCCTCCACCACCAATCACCACGCCATCGGTGTAATCAACACTAACTTAGAGTCTATTAACCATTCTTACCTTTTCTTGGTTTAACACTTATTGTTACATATGTTTCCAAACAGCCCCTCAGGTAATAAGTTGAAAAGAAAGTGTGTAACAAGTAAAAATAGAGAGGTGAGGTGCGTTTGTCATTTTGTCATAACCCTACTTATGTTTATAGGTTAAACAATAGAAAAACGTAAAGATAAGCAGTTGGTTTTGTCTTTTTGTTTAATTATTTAAAAAAATAGTTTTTGTATTTTCAAGTTAAATATCTTTAATATACTTCAGTTTAAGAAAAGAAACATAACAATTTTTTTAAATTTTTTGGTCTTTAGTTTAATATATGAGTCATGTAATATTATGCTCTCTTTCATTTTATATTTTCATTGCGTATATACATAGGGATGTATGTCGTAAAAAATTCATTTTCTTAATTGCAATAAGAAATTCTAGGTATTGGTTTAGTTTAAATATAAAGTAATAATTAATTTGCTGAATATATTATAATTAGCTACCAGAAAGTTAACTACTTATATAAGAAAAAGCAAATAAAAATTCTAATTGCTTGTGGCTCATGTTGTATGACAAGATTCTCAATGGAATCTCCATATATTACTCACACCACAATACCATGATCTAATGATCAAGAAGTTCATATTCAAGATAACCATTAATATCATCTTTATTGTGGTGGCATAATTTTGTTGGTTGGTGGTATGGGTGATTAGTATCTATGTTGCGTACTTATTTAACTTGTATGTGTACTTTCTTTATTTAATGGATAGTTACTTATATATGTTACCTACTTGTTTTACTTCATGAATAATTATGATGTGGAAGACATTTATAAGCTTTGTGCATTAGACTAAGTATAGTGCGGTGATAAAGAGTAAAAATCGGCCCAAGTCGCCGTGAACACCCGCGCCCCCTCCCGCCGATTCATCACCGGTTGAGTCTTAAAATAATAATATTTTATTATTATTGGGGTGATTTTGGGCTACAAACCACAATACCCTAAAATAAAATACGTCCTCTCTACTACCATGACGCCACATGTCAAAAATCACCCCAATTTAATCCTTCCATTACACATGGTCTTATAAGTCCTTGTATCAAAGCCTGTCATATATATTGATGATGACTACGACTTCTTTGACTTTAAATTCTTCTAACACTCTTAAAACCAGAATATGTATAAGTTGGTTAATTGGATCATACTATAACCACTAAGTATGATTGCAAATGGTCAAAGCATGCCATTGTCATGGGCGGATCTAGTGTGGGTTTACCGGATTCACGGGAACTCACTGAGTTTCGGATTTTAAGTAGAACGTCCATATAAAAAGACTGGAGTGAACCCACATATAAAATGTAGAGTGAACTTATACATAAATTGAACAAATGCTCTAGTGGTTAAGTCTCTAATTTATAGTTGGAGATACTTGGGTTCAATTCTCTCTTGCTGCATCTTTTCTAATATTAAGGTTTCTTTTTTCACTCTATAGCCCAAACTCTCCATCACAACCTCCACCAAACAACAGAATGCCTATGTTATTGCTATATACATTAACTGCAAGATTCAAGCAAAGGCTAAGCCATATACCGTCAAGTATTGTTACGCATGCCTCCATGTTAGCTTTCCTATGCTGATGCATTGTTTTTTTAAAAATATTTAGGACTACATTCTTGGTTTAATAATTTATTTACCGATGCATATGCTTCATATATATATATATATATATATATAGGGGAGATTTCAATTAAGAACCCCTTTGAGTTTTAAGAACTCGAAAGAACTCAGTGTAACGATTTTTTTTTCGAATTTTTTTTACACATGCGTAATATATGTATGTTACATACACGTAAAAAATTACACAATTTTTTACGCACCGAGTCGACTTTTTACACATGTGTAACGGACGTAAAAATTAGTGTAACCACTTACATATTTATTCTCTCTCCTACTTTGACTTTTTTGCTAGATTTAATCTCAACCACATATTTCAACCCATTTAATTAAATGTGTGACCTAGAATTGAAGTTCTTAAGTTCTTAAAACTCAACATGGTTCTCAAAATATCTCTCCTTTATATACATATATATATATATATATATATATATATATAGGCTAAGTATAAAATAAAAACTCACTTGAGTTGTGAAAACTCTAAAAACTCATTCTCAACCACATGTTTTTAATTAATGTTTAAATCTTGTGATCCACAATTAAAGTGAATAAAAAATGTAAATATAAATATAACTTTTCTCTCTACTGAAAACATATATAATAATTAGTAAAAAAATGTTAAAAAATAGCAAAACATTTTTTTTTGATGTTTCGATGTTTTGTATTAAATGTTACAACATATATTACATGTAACAAAATAAAAACGATGTTACATAGGGTTTTCGCGGGTTTTCACAACTCAAATGGGTTTTCATTTTAACCTTACTCTATATATATATATATATATATATATATATATATATATATGTGGGGAAAAGATGAAGATGTCGCCTAATTAAACTAATAGGATTGTTCTAAGTGTAAAGATGTATGCAATTGTAGCATTTGTATTTATGTTTATGAAACTTTATCTATTTATGACTTGTGAAATTAAGATGAAATTTAAGCATAGTTTTAACCGTAGGAAAAAACGCGGTCATTAACCCACTCGTATAGTTACACCAATGGCAAAGGCATGCGGATTATTCGTTGTTTTTAAGGGAGACGTTTGTTTTATTACTGTATCGTATTTTTATTATGTGATTAACTTTACCCGACCCAAACCATTGAATCGACCCCAAAATTTGTATGCCCAATCCTATGAATTCGGAGAACCTAAAAACAGTGAACCCACTGGAAAAAAATCCTGAATCCGTCACTGGCCATTGTGATCATAGTGATCTATTCGTACTCGTACATCTCAGAGACGACTACATCGCATCCTTGTATCCCATGTTTATATGTTAGAAAGAGAGAAATATATAAAAGCTTCTTAGTAAAATAAGGGTATAATAGTTATTTAATAAATTATTTCTAATGAAAAATTTATGTGTGTGTGGAAAATATGTAACTGATGTGTTGAACTTGAGAAAATATATAACTGATAGTCGACGGAATTGTATGCTTCATGGTGCGTCCTGATAGGGTTATTAATTCATCATACCATGGACGGTTTCCGTCGTATACAATAGGAATTTTAGGCTACTTTGGGGATTTTGGTTGGTCTTTTGATCAAAATAGGTCGTTTTAAGGATTTTCTCAATTAAATATTGAAGTATGAAAGTTGACCTTTCTCAATTAGTTTTTTTTTTCTTTTTTTTAATAAGACTTATACGTACCACTAACAATGAGTAAATTAAGCAAGCAACTAAATCCAACGAAAATATTAGAAACAACACACCACATATTACAAAAGAATAACCCAAACACCTAAAAGGAAAATAATTATGTATTAAAATTATGCCACCTGCTCATGACTATGTCTTGATAATCCAACCTCGTTTTATGCTTGATCCATAAAACCTTATATATTTTTTTTTCACCTCAATAATACTTGTAAGAGAAGACTTTTTGTTGTTGAATACGGCCTCGTTACGAATCTTTCTCAATAGGTAGGGAATATAAAATCTATAGATCTCTTTCACATCAAGGATTGAAATATGAAAATGATAACTGATTTCAGAATTTCACATCTCCATCAATGTTTTAAAAACCAAATTAATTTTCAATGTATTTTTATATCTTTTAGACTTCACATTTATAAAAATATTATTAAATTGAAAAATACAGTAATTAAATAGACATTTAATCTGGGATTAAACAAATTAGCAAACAATTATAATAAGTTATTACTAAATCTATTACATTTATTCAAATATGTATTATCTTTTTGTTGTTTTTCTAAAAGTTTTGTTTTATTTTTTTGTTATTCCCTGCCGACATTGGGAGACCATTATTAGGGGTGAAGCTTCTTGGGGAGTTGTTAGTAAAGACACCGGGTTATTAGGGGGTTGGTAAAGAAGAAAGCTACTAATGCTGTTGATTACTTGATTTAATGGGTCTTCTCCCAAAACTTGGTGACCCGCGAAGTGAGTTGCTTTTGCTTCGTTCATGTAAGTGTATTGCTAAACTTTTCTTCTGTTTGAGAACATGCCAACCTGTACACATGAAGGAGTCAACGTTGTTCTTTGACAAGGGATTGCGTAAGGCGTTCGAGGACATTGTAGTTTGTGGAGGTCCTTTCTTTGGAGACCTCCAATGGCGACTTGTTTCCTTACCCATTAAGAATGGGGGTTGGAGTTGTATTCGGCAGTTGAGGCTTCCTCCTATACGTTTGTGGCCTCGAGAGCCCAATCGTGGGTGCTTCAGGATCGCATTTTGCGAGATAGTGGTATATGTGGGATGGATTATGATTATTCTTGTGTTTTGGCTTGTCTTCATGATATGATTCCAAACGTCGATTTTAACAGTTTCACTAACAAAGAGACTGTCCCCTCTAAAGCCTAACATGCATTGGCGAGTGCTCTCTTTAGTAAAATTGTTCATGACATGAAATCACACTTTGACATACAAGTAGACACAAAAGCCATTTTTGAGTGTTTACAAGCACCACATGATCAAGATTTTCTTCTTGCTATCCCTGTTGATGGGTTAGGCCAGCATATGTCTCTAGTGGAGTATCGTACTATCCTTAAGTATCACCTCATGATTCCTCTATTCCCGGTTGATGAGATATGCCCTATTTTTTGTAAGGCGTGTTTAGACTCGTATGGGGAGCACGCGGTGCATTGTAAAGAGCTCCCGGGGTTCAAGTACCGACACGATTTGGTTAGAGATGCGCTCTTTGACATATTCAGGCGGGCCCGAATTTCTGTTAAGACAGAAACACCTATGAATTTCATGACTGACCCGTCGGAGGGAAGATCATCTCTTCGACCGGCAGATATTTTGGTGTTTGGATGGATAGGAGGAAAACATGTGTGTATAGATTTAACAGGGGTTTCCTCTCTGGTGGGCTTAGGGAGTAGTGGTTTCACAATTGGTTAAACTGCTTTAAAAGCTGCTTCAGGCAAGGTGACTAAACATGAGAAGGCGTGTCTTGACAACCAACATGTATTTATTCATTTTACTTTTGAAACTTTTAGTTTCCTCACACCTGAAGCTGTGGAGTTACTTACCCATATTCAACGGGTCATGCATAGTAATGTCATGACTCCAGTCTCCAAGATCAACAAATGTAGTTTTTAAAAGATTAGGTGTTATAATTCAAAAAAAGAATAGTAGCGCAGCTTATTGCCCGCTCGTCTTCTGTTTCGATGTAATAATAACTTACAGTTATGTGTTGCTTGACCGGCAAAGTGGTATAGATTGTTTGGGATCTAGCCTCTAAATGGATACCCCCCTTAGTTAATGGCTTGGTTAAAACCATTAATTAATTTTTGTTGTCGATTAAATCCCGTGATTATAAAATGGCATTGATAGCCATTACTTTATGTCCTAGCCCATCGTAGAACTAGATTTGCCATCTGAAGGGGTATGCACCCGCCTTAACATCGAGCGGGGCGGGTCAACCCACAAGATATACACAAGAGGCTTGAAATCAGGATGTCATGAAGACACAAAGCCAAAACCTATGCGCAAGCGCATGAAACATCTGCGCGTGGCGCATATCACATACGCGCAAGCGCATGAAACATCTGTGAGAATAAAGAGAAGACCTTGCGCATCCCCGGGATAGGCGCATAAAGGCCGCGCGTAAGCGACACATAACAAATGAGACAATAGTCTAATCCAAATCAGGATAAGGACAACAATGATTGTACTCATCAGGCAACCTTCCAGAAGGTATCTTTTAAGGAATAAAGAATGTGCTGATGTTGACAGCTGCCAATGAAGGGTGGACAACTTAGCAAAGCCCATGTGCCACCACGTGATGGCACATGGGTCAGGTGAAATACCTTGGTCAGAGAATAATCAATGAAAAAGCACCAGGTGTCCTAAGTACACGTGGCGCGAAGCAATAGGAGGAGGCCAAAAAGGCCCTAATTGGGTCTGAGCCCAATCATTGGAAACCCTAATACTATAAATACCACACCACCTCCACAGTTGGAGGCAGGCAAGAAAATATACTCTAAGTCCTTTACTCATTTTCACATCTTGATTATCTTCTCCTACAATACCTGATTCTCACACCGGAGGGTTACCCCAAAGAGGACCCCTCTGTCCCTTTCTGAGGGGTAAGCTCACGGTGCTGTTCGTTTTGTAGGTGGAAGAACTCGTATCCCGGAAAACCATCGGTGATATAGCACACTCGTACCCGAGGAACGTTGATCGTATACAAGTAAGTCGATACACGCTTCTTCATTGGCGCCATCACCTGTTACAACGGCAACAAAACTACTATTTCATCAATTTTCTCTTCACCATGGTTTCCGGTGTTCGAAACAATGATCAAGTTCTGGAGGATAATGAGCTTGAGGATGTTAATGAAGGACATCAGGTTCTGAGGGCGCCGCGTGACACTGCGCGCACCACCAGTAACCATCCCTTCAACACAACACCTCATAGTCAAACTGAAACTCCCCCAGACGATCTCACGTTCCAAAATCTGACTGGTGCAAAACAAAAAGGACCAATGGGCCCGGAAGTTGAAACCAATGACCCTAAAGAATGGCTCATAAACGAACAACGGCGTTTAATGGACAAATACAATGAGTTGGTAAAACACAAAAAGTTAGCCGATTTAACACAAAGGCTCGCATTTGATAAACAAACCATTCAGGGAACAACAAAAAAGACGCGCGCGCTGGAAGACGGTCATTCTGTTCACACCGAACAAGCTGATATTAGTGATGAGGAAGAGGTGCACAGCATGAAGAAGACGCGAGATACTCATGCAGGAGGTTCACAGCTTCGCGCATACATGCACATAGCACCTGGAGCCAAAGCTGATATGGATTTATACACACCATACAACCCACAAGCGAAAGAGCAAGTGGACGTAACCACACCATATAGGCCAGCCATCTTGGTAAAACATTCAAAATTCGCTGAACGCATCGCGAAGGCTCCCATTCAACACAAAACCAATATGCCAAGTAGTTTAGGCAAGTACGATGGTACAACAGATCCAGATGATTTCTTACAAGGTTTTTATAACACGGGAAACTTAGAAAGCTGGACGATGCCAACATGGTGTCACATGTTTGCTCGTTGCCTCACAGGCGCAGCGCGTGTCTGGTTCGAAAGCTTGCCGACAGGACAAATCGATGGGTTCGAAGAGCTATTGGAAAAGTTCCATGCTCACTTTGTACAGCAGCGCAGACACACGCGCGACCCCGATGACATCATGCACTGCGTACGCAGGAATGATGAAACCATTGAAAACTACATAACTCGTTTCAATCAGGAATCTCTTGCAATTGGAGGCATCACTGAACAACTCTTGCGCGTGGCCTTTATACAAGGTGCGCGCAGTGATCAACTCCGCAGAGCTCTCGTGAGCAGAGAAGGCATGCCAACCACTTGGCTAAGCTTATGGAAGCATCGCGAGTCTTCACGCGAAATGAAAAACAAATTGCCCAAGACAGAGCAAGAGATAAAGGGTATCAAACAGAAGCACCACGCAACAATGAAAAGAGGCGCAAACAAAACTCCGTATGGTCCAGGTTGCAACAAACCAATTATTCTCCTACAGAAAAGCAAGCGCAACAAAGTTCACCCCAACCCCAAAAAGACATTCTTAATCGCGGAGAAGGTGACAAGAAGGAAGGCGGAAGAGAGCCTAACAGACCTCTACCAAGAATATGGACTCCCATCACCAAAACGCCTTCGCAAGTGTTAAGCACAGAGAATGTCCAGTTTAAAAACCCCAGGCCATTACTCCATAAGGGACCACCGAACAGTGGCAAATATTGTGAGTTTCACAAATCCACAGGGCACAACACTGATGCATGCCATCATTTGAATGATGCGATCGAAAAAGATGTGAAATCGGGCAAGTTGGCTCACCTGGTAAAAAATCCAAGACCAGAGAATGAACAACCAGACGGAGCCTCAGCCAGTAAAAAATTCAAAAGAATCTGTGTAGCTGAAGGAAGAAGGCAAGGGCAAAGATCGAGGAAGAGAAGCGCGCAAATCCAAGGGGATTGGCGCGAGCAACAAGTAATCTTTCCAAGAATCAGAGGAGGCCCGTCTATCAGCAGCCCTCTAGTCATCACTGCACACATCGCTCATTATGAGGTGTCAAGAGTCCTGGTGGACACCGGTAGTGAGTCAGACATCATGTATGAGCAATGTTTCAGGAAGTTGGATCCAGAAGACCAAGCAAGGCTTGAAGTTGTGAGTGCACCAATCTCGAGTGTCTCAAACGAAATTATTCACCCCCTAGGTTAGATACAATTCGAACTAACTATGGGGGATGAGAAGCACAAGCGAGCTGAAATTGTCAACTTCCTGGTCTTGCCCACCACTTCATGCCATAGTATGATCTTGGGCAGAGGAACAATTGCCCAATTCAACGCCATACCGTCACCAGCGCATGGCGCGTTGGGGTTCCCAACACCAACAAGAGTAACATTTGTGTACCGAAATCACTTATGCGCAGTAATAAGTATACCTCGAGAGGGGAGAATGAAGCTTCCAGTGGCAAACAACGCGCCAGAGGAATGGATTCTCAACCCAAAATTCCCAGAACAAACAATCACAATCGGAGCTACGATATCAGATGACACAAGAGTGAGAATGAAAAGATTGCTCACAACATATATGTCAGTCTTCGCGTGGCAACATTCTGATATGACTGGGGTTCCGCGAGACCTGGCGCAGCACTCTCTCAACACATTCAAGTCCGTGGAGCCAATTGCTCAAAAGAAAATAGTCATGGGAGACGAGAAGACAAAGGCCATGAATAAGCAAGTAGAAGATCTACTGCGCGCGAATATCATTCGCCCAATACGATATCAAACATGGGTAGCCAATCCTGTGATGGTAAAGAAGAGCAATGGGTCATGGAGAATGTGCATTGATTTCAAGGACCTCAACAAGGCGTGTCCAAAAGATTGTTACCCCCTCCCAAACATTGACATGAAGGTGGACTCTGTGGTGCCATTTAAGCTCAAATGTTTCCTGGATTCCTATAAGGGCTATCACCAAATTCAAATGGCACCACAGGATGAAGACAAGACTGCTTTCAGAACTGACAATGGTGTTTTCTGTTACACAAAAATGCCCTTTGGTTTGAAGAATGCAGGAGCCACTTACCAAAGACTCATGGATGCAATTTTCAACGAGCAGATTGGAAAAAACTTAGAAGTCTACGTGGATGATTTGGTGATTAAAAGCAGGGTGGAAAAACAAATGCTCAAAGACATCGAAGAAACCCTTCAGCGCCTAAAGGAAGTAAACATGAAGCTCAACCCGAGCAAATGCACATTCGGTGTTGAAGAAGGGAAATTTCTCGGCGTAATGGTCACCAAGGATGGTTTCAAGGTGAACCCAGAGAAGGTGGAGGCTATCCTCGGCATGCCCTCACCATCCACCATGAAGGAAGTTCAAAAGTTGAATGGTAGATTGGTATCAATTAACAGGTTCCTAGCAAACCATGCAAGCAAATCTACCCCATTCATTAACACACTGAGAAATTGCTTAAAGAAAAGCCAATTCAAGTGGACGCCTGAGGCCGAGCAAGCTTTCAGTGAGATAAAAGAATGTCTGATAAATCTGCCTGCGCTCACAGCTCCACTACCTGGTGAAACTTTAACGTTGTACCTGTCAACAGGAGAGCGCGCCATTGGCGCAGTATTATTGGTGGATCGCAAGGGAATCCAAACACCAATTTATTATGTAAGTCGGGTGCTGACAGATCCTGAGACGCGCTACACCATCATAGAAAAGTTAGTTTTATCACTAACGCATGCGTCGCGCAAGCTTCAGAGATATTTCAATGGTCATCCTATTGAAGTCCTGACTGATTACAACATCCAGCAAGTCTTGCGACGTCCCGCGCTCTCAGGAAGGCTGACAAAATGGGCGCTGGAATTAGGGGAGCACACGATCACCTATAAGCCTCGTCCGGCAATCAAGGGACAAGTCTTAGCTGATTTCATCGCAGAAATCCCTGAAGGAAAAGTCGAAGAGGCTCAGCGCGAAGTAGACCCTCCGCAAGCCAATAATGAAGAAAACGTTTGGAGATTATTCACTGATGGAGCTTCAAACAACGAAGGGTCCGGCGCAGGCCTCAAACTGGTGGATCCAGAAAATCATGAGTATACTTACGCAATCAGGTTGGATTTCAAGAGCACCAACAATGAAGCTGAGTATGAAGCCCTGCTGGATGGTTTGCGCATCGCGCACAAGTTCGGAGTTAAAAAGCTAGAGGCTCATGTAGATTCATACCTGGTAGCAGCACAAGTCAATGGCCTTTATGATGCCAAGGAGAACACCATGCCTCTGTATCTAGAGCAGGCGAAGAAACTCACCGAACAATTTGACTTTTTCAGAATCATACACATTCCGCGCAGTGAAAATAAGTCTGCCGACGCGCTAAGCAAGATGGCATCAACCAGCTTCGATCATTTTGGCAAAGATGTCAGGGTGGAAGTAATGAGCAACCCGTCGGTGGGAGCGAAGTCTGTTCTTGTAATTCATACAACACCTTCATCATGGATAACTCCAATAATGGAATTCTTGAAGGAGGGAAAGTTACCAGACGATCGCGCACAGGCAAGGAAGATAAGACACAAGTCGCAGAACTACGAAATGCTCGATGGTACGTTATATCGACGCTCTTATCTTGGACCACTCATGAAATGCCTAGACGCTGAGAAAGCAAGCTATGTGATCAGAGAGATACACGAAGGAATCTGTGGAATACATGCTGGCCCGCGCATGGTGGTCGCCAAGGCAATGAACGCAGGTTACTATTGGCCAGGCATGTACTTGGATGCGTTAAAAGAGATCCAAAAATGCAAAGCGTGTCAGAGCTATGCGCCAAATACCATGCGGCCAAAGAACAACTTGATTCCGGTAACCTCTGCATGGCCTTTCCACAAGTGGGCAATCGATATTGTGGGTCCCTTACCACAAGCGCCAGGGCGAGTAAAGTTTTTGGTAGTGGCAGTAGACTATTTCACAAAATGGGTTGAAGCCAAGCCACTGGCAAAAATTACAGCCGAGGCAATGAAGCAATTTATTTGGAGCCACATCGTATGCCGTTTTGGCCTGCCCATGGAAATCGTGAGCGACAATGGCAAACAATTCACTGACAGGAAGATATCCAGTTGGTTCAAGGAATTGCACATCAATCAGATCTTCACTTCAGTATACCACCCTCAAGGGAATGGTCAAGTGGAACGTGCGAACCAAAGCTTGCTGAATGGGCTGAAGAAAAGGTTGGAGGGAGAGTCCCATGCATGGGTCGAGGAGTTACCTAATGTCCTGTGGGCGCACAGGACATTAAGCAAAACCAGTAATTGCGAGTCCCCGTTCAGCCTAACCTATGGAACGGAGGCTATGATTCCAGCAGAGATTGGATGCCCATCCTATAGAGTGCTCATGATGAGTAAGACGGATAACGAGCAAGAAAGGAGGTTGGATCTCAATTTGCTTGAGTGACGCAGAGAGGCGGCTATCATCAATGAAGCCAAATACAAGAAAAAGCTAGAAAAATACTACAATCAGCGCGTGAAAGAATGCCACTTCAAGAAGAATGATTTTGTCATTCGAAACAATGAAGCTAGTCGCGCAATACCCCCAGGAAAGATGTCTCCCAACTGGGAGGGACCTTATCAAGTCTCAGAAGAATTGGGAAAAGGCGCATACGCTTTAAAAGATTTAAATAGAAAGAAGATCCCGCGCACATGGAACGCAGCACAACTTAGAAAATGTTTCATGTAAAAGTTGTCAAGTTTGTAATCAAGGCTTTGTAAGCCATTATGAATAATGATACGCTCTATTTTAATATGCGTTCTATTACCTTTTGCATACATGTTTCACACTTCCCTTTATTAATTTTGAGCAATATGACAACATTGTATTGACATCAAACTAAAAATAAAATGAAGTAAAACATACATGCGCGAGCTTCAAGCTCAGACGCGTTAACGAGTTTTAACTCTGAAACGTCAGGGCCTTAGCCCAATAATATGATCCTTAGCTCAAATTACTCATAGCATCCATCCTACGTATTGCGCAGCTGGACCATAAAAATACCTAAGCACAACTAAGGCAAAGCACATGCCAAAGCATAGTTGTTAAGGTCTCAGGTCGGGGCCGCGCATAGGATCATAATGGATATAGGCAGAGTAACACATACTGACACGTAAAGGCTAAAAAACTCATTCATAATTCACTATAATAAATGCACGATAACGTCGCGCGAAAGAGGAATAATGAAATGCCAAGGCACGTGTCAGCATATTCAGAACATCGCAAAATAACTTGAAATATGACAACTGTTAAGGATTAAGTAAAAATAATTTCCTTACAACCTTGTTCAAGTTTCAATGTGTAAGCATACCTTATATTCAACAAGCACACACATGCAATATAAAGAGATGAATTGGGAATGCGCAAGATGCGAATAAGGAAAAAACAAAATTTCATTCCGAAACATAGAAGTTTACAAATTTACAAATGATGAGGTAGAAACTACAAACAAAAAAAAAGAAGGGCTTTTCAAGTCTCTATGTTAATATCAGCCTCTTCATCCTCCTCATCATTATTTCCTCCCTCAACATCTGGCGCAACCCGCTCCTCGTCATCTCCAAACGTACCATAATCAAGCTGTTCGTCTTGAATATAGTCGTCTTCTATCATGATAGCGTCAGGAGTAGGTCCTTTAGCCACGCCAGAGCCGCTGGCAGAGGTAGCGTTGCCCGCGCCATCATCACTGCCACCAGTCCCTTCACATTCATCAAGTAATTTCTTTAAAGCGCCAAGATCGGGCTGGTCAGCAAGCGCGGCTATCTGCAAGTCACAAGGAACAGTATAAGTACCAAAGATTATGAAAAAAAGTCAAGTAAACTCAGTAAGGTTAAAATACCTGCTCAAGGATGGGAATTGGAGTATTCAGGTACTTCTCCCCCACCTCAGCCATGTCAGCGCAAACAGCGTCGAGCTGATAAGGGTAGTCGGATGGATTCTTCTTTAGCATGCCATATTCATAACCATCCTTAAACCCCTCAGCCCGACCCACCAAGCGCGACGCCGCATTACAGTCCATCACAAGGGTCTGAAACTCGTCTGAGTATTTCATGGCATAAGCGCAACGAGTCACACCCTGTGAAATCAGCCATTGACGGTCCTGCGCGAGGGAAGAAACAGACGTCTCAAGAGCAGGGATTTGAGAGTTTAATAACTTAACAGTTTCCTTGACTTGTTCTAGCTCTTCTTTGTCAGACGCTGCTGCCGCTAAGGCTTCATTCTTTTCCGCTCGCGCAGCATCGAGCTCTTTCTTCAGGCGCGCAACCTCAGTCTCCAATAAAGATTTTTCAGTATTAACCTACGCAATAGTTTGGTCACGCGCCTCCACTGCTAACTCCAGGTCACGCGCTTGAGGCGCGTACTTGGCCGCATCTGCCTCTGCCACTTGCAGTTTCTCCCGCGTAGCTTGCAGCTCAGCCCGTGCTTCACAAAAGCAGCGTTGGAACTTGCCCGGTTCTCGCTAAGTTCTGCTTGGAGTTTCTCAGCTTTCTCTCGGGCATCAGAACGATTCCAAGCAGAAATCTTAGCCTCTTGCTTGGCCTCCACAAGGGCATCACGTACCTTTATATAATCATTGCGAAGCTCTTGGGAGGCAGCAAAAAACGCAGACCCAGCATAAAGGTGGTCATTAAGCAAATCCACGCGAGCGCGGTCCTCTTGAAACCTCCTTTCAGCTGGAGGAACAGAGTGAGCCCAAAAGTCTTTACATACGCCCAAGGATTGGAATGAGCTCTCTTCAGTGATACTCCAGCTCGGGCGGTATATGTGATCGGCTCTCTACAAGCACAAAGCATCGCAAATAAACGTTTTAGTTATCTAAACACTAATTTGGAAGTCTGCGCAGCGGAGCAAAATAAAGTTATACCTGAGGAGAACTGGCAGGAAGATTAGCGCCAGCTGATGAGCTTCTGCCTGTCCCATGAGAAGAAGGCTGCGCCACGAAATCGCGTGGCGCTGTAGGGCTTACGCGGCCACCATCAGAGTTTTCAAAATCAACCTCCTCATCATCCTCTATAACAGGTCTCTTCTCCTGCGACTTGGAGGAATTAAAAATAGTTTCACGAGGAGGGCTGCGCGCAGGAGGAGGTGAGGGAGGTCTTAACGCTGTTAGAGTAGCGCGAAATATAGTCTCCTGCTCCTTAGTGATCCCAATAAGGGGAGATTCAGTACTTGTTGGAGCAGGAGTAGAACTAACGGCGCCAGCGCTAGCAGTGCCACCAGCAGCTTGTGTGCCAGCTATAATTCCTATGAAAAAACCAACAAGGAGATTGATTCATGACTTGAACTAAAGGAAAAAATCAGACAATCAAAGCGCAATAAATACCTTAGCACACCGCAGTCCGCGAATTAAGCATCGCCATGAAGTCCATTTTCCCCCTTTTTGAGGGCAAAACAGAGGACTTTAAAACAACCTTCGGCATAGCCTTGGCACCTTGCTGCGCCTGAGGTTGAGCCACCAACGTTGCCGGCTCTACAAACATTTGAGTGAACAAAGCTTCATTAATAACTCTATCGGAATCACGCTCATAAAACAACAAAATATAAACAAAGTATACCTGTTGGAGAAGACGAAACAGCAGGCGCAGCACCGCTTCCCTTGTCCGCCGCGCGCAGAGATGAGGTGGCAGCACCATACCTCGTGTGGACTGGAGGACTGCCCACACCTTGAGGCAAAGAAGACGAGGAAAACTTGGAAGTAAAACCCTTGGTTTTCTCAAGTCCCTTCACTTGAGTAGGAGGAAGATTCTGGGCAACAGAGGCATCATCTTTTTTCTGTTTTTTACTGGCCCCTGCGCCAGTCTTGCCTTTAGCCTTACGCTTGAGTTTTTGCGCTTCAGCTTCTGCCTCCTCCCCTTCCTCTTCCACAGGCTCCAACTCATAATTAGCGAGCGTATCTACAATGCGCGCAACAGAAATGTTAAAACCAAATTTGGTATTCTAAGGGCCTAAACACAAATACAAGGGCTTACCAGGCGCATCGCTGTCAAAGCAAAACTCTAAGTCGACAGGGATGAACATATCATCGAAGCGATCAGGGAAAGCAACTTCCCCAGCGTTCAGGGCGACAGAGCTACCTTCTGTATGCTCGTCATAGGCGGCGTGGATGTATTCCTTGCTTTCTGCATAAAACAAGACAAGTGATATCAACAAAACGAATTATTCTCGCGCAAAATTAATGCAATGAACAAACAACCCACCTAAGCCATCAACATGGATGACAGGCTCAGTCTCGCTGTCAGTCCACCTCTTGCTCATACCAACCCCCACCAACGCTTCCTCGCAAATATTCTTGGCGGGGGATGGTTCAGCAGTTAATTTTTTAAACCCATGTGCCCGTTGGGTTCTTAAGGACATTGTCATCCGCGGGCGCAAAAGTGATCGCGCGCACAGTCATATGGATTGGAATAACACCAGCTTTGACGTAGAAAAACTTCTCAGTCCAGTCATGAAGGCTCTTAAAAGTGACAGTAGAGCATTTAACCTTCTGACTGCGCGGAGTAAACGAAAACCAAGAATCTTGAACCTTTGGTTTATAGAAATATTGAAAGCGGCGAGGAGTAGGCTCTTCGCGCTGAGCTTTGCACATAAACTCAAAATGAGTCATGCGCACCAACCCAAAAGGGTGAACTTAGGATATGTGAATTCCATAAAATTGAAGGTGCGCACCTATAAACCTTGTCATCGGAAGACGAAGGTTACAGTGAGTAAGAAAATGAGAATATAGAGAGATATAGCCGGCAGGAGGATCCGCAGCCGTCTGCCCGGCTGCTGGGAGCAGACAACCATACTCAGGGAGAAAACCCTGAGAAGCAATGAGACTATCAAGCTCAGGCTGTTTCAACTTGCAGGGGATCTCGTCCCATCTTTTCGCCGTTTTATTCTTTCCCCCCTCCTCCGACGAAGCCTCAGCAACCCGAATACCCTTGCCGGTTTTCTTCAAAGTAGACATAACCACTGATTTTACACGGCCTTTACTAGGGGAAATTGTGGTGTCTGGGTTATCAGACATACAATTGCGAATCGAACAATATGGTTACTTTAAGCACGGAATTCAGGGACGAAGACGAAAGCTCTTAATCGGAATGTAAATGATAAGCAAAAGCTCTGAAATGACAGTGAAGATGAAGAAAAAACCGTTCAAAAGGTTTGGTTTTATATGCCCAGGGGAGAGAAAGAGAAACAAGTAATAATCAGATCTACGCTCACGCGCCCCCACTCGCAGGCGTAGGCCAACATAAGCGCGACACGTGTTCCTGACACTGCATGAGGAGACGTGAAAGGCCACTGTAGCACCTCGAGCACACGAAAGGTCTAACACATAACGTCTCTATCTCTGATGCATGTCAACACCAACCAACCACATGCATTGACGATTTGTTTTAACCAAAGGGATGGAATTTCGCGCAACGCGCGTTCAAGAAAAGAAAAAGAAAAAACAAGCCCTATTGAAAAAGCAAACTATTAAGTCTAATATCTATCTTATCTCGCTCGCGCGAGACAAGACATACATTAGACTGTGGGGGGCTTGAAGGGGTATGCACCCGCCTTAACATCGAGCGGGGCGGGTCAACCCACAAGATATAAACAAGAGGCTTGAAATCAGGATGTCATGAAGACACAAAGCCAAAACCTATGCGCAAGCGCATGAAACATCTGCGCGTGGCGCATATCACATATGCGCGTGGCGCATGAAATATCTGCGCGTGGCGCATATCACATACGCGCAAGCGCATGAAACATCTGTGAGAATAAAGAGAAGACCTTGCGCATCCCCGGGATAGGCGCATAAAGGCCGCGCGTAAGCGACACACAACAAATGAGACAATAGTCTAATCCAAATCAGGATAAGGACAACCATGATTGTACTCATCAGGCAACCTTCCAGAAGGTATCTTTTAAGGAATAAAGAATGTGCTGATGTTGACAGCTGCCAATGAAGGGTGGACAACTTAGCAAAGCCCATGTGCCACCACGTGATGGCACATGGGTCAGGTGAAATACCTTGGTCAGAGAATAATCAATGAAAAAGCACCAGGTGTCCTAAGTACACGTGGCGCGAAGCAATAGGAGGAGGCCAAAAAGGCCCTAATTGGGTCTGAGCCCAATCATTGGAAACCCTAATACTATAAATACCACACCACCTCCACAGTTGGAGGCAGGCAAGAAAATATACTCTAAGTCCTTTACTCATTTTCACATCTTGATTATCTTCTCCTACAATACCTGATTCTCACACCGGAGGGTTACCCCAAAGAGGACCCCTCTGTCCCTTTCTAAGGGGTAAGCTCACGGTGCTGTTCGTTTTGTAGGTGGAAGAACTCGTATCCTGGAAAACCATCGGTGATATAGCACACTCGTACCCGAGGAACGTTGATCGTATACAAGTAAGTCGATACACGCTTCTTCACCATCTTTTCTTTTCTAGTAATATTATTATAGTTATACTAACTTACTGAGTATATGACATGACAACGGCGTAAGGTCCAAGTTTTCACCCAAAGAAGAAAATGAGTGATCTCTTCAGCTTTCTTGCTAATGGAATGACTATATAACTTCTTACAACTTGTTTAAATTGTGGGGTGCTTGCGAAAATCTTTAATAAAATTGCTTTTTATCCTACAAATGGGTTAAATTTTGATAAAGTGGCGTTCCAAGCATGACAAAGGCACTCCACACCCCGCGCGTTTTCGTTCAATCTTTGTCACTTTCTAGCGTCATAAATGTTAATATGGATAGGTTAATTATTACTATATAAGGTGGTCTGCATATATGTTTAACGTGGTTAAAATTGATGAAATGCTGTTTTATGTATAAAAAATCTCTGCAGACATTCACGATCTAAAAGTGTTTTGCTCAGCCTCTACATAGAAGATGCTTGTGTTACTAATAAATCTTTCAAAAAATAATAATTATATTACATCACTTGTAGTTCTTTTGATATATACATAGTTTATAGAATTCTTTTGATATATACATAGTTTATAGAATTCTTATGAAAATGAAATGTTAATTGTGTCTTATAGTTTAAAAGTAGATTGTTTTGACGAGCTTCATCGTCTTCAAATGCATAATCAGCTTAGACAGTGGGTAATGGGCAACACCCCCCCCCCCTCCCGACCGCCGATAAGGGAGGGGGGAGCGACATGAGGTTGTCGCCGGATCCGTTGAAGAATATTATTATTTTAATTATTTGACCATCGCTAACGGTCAAAAATAAATAAAAAAATAATTAATTAACAAAATTAATATAAATACCCAACCAATTCAACAAATTTCACTAAGGCTGAGCACGGTTCGGTTCGTTTTTTAGGTGAAACCGAAAAGTCGGTTTTTCAAATACACAAACCGATCGGTTTTCGGTTTTTCGGTTTCGGTTCAGTTATAATCGGTTTTTTTTTTTTGGTATGTGTACACAATGCAAAAAAAATTCCAAAAAAATGAAAATGAACATTAGATTCGAAACACGAAAATAGGCATTTGTTACGTGGAACCAAACGAATACAAACTTGCAATGGTACTAGAGTTTAAAATTCAACAAAGTTCTTAATCAAAAAACACTAAAAGTTTAGTTTCAATCTTCATTCTTCATGTTATTCATCTTCAAAGATTACTCCCAATCTTCATCATATAATCTTCATCACAATCAACGGTAGATCCTTTTAGTGTTTTGTTTCCGGTCATAACATCTAAAAAAACACATATAATTGTATGAATATTTAAGTGAAAATACATATCGGTTCGGTTCGGTTTTTTTTGGTTTTTCAAAAATGGAAAACCGAATCGAAACCAAAAATTCGGTTTTTCAAAAAACAAAAAATTAACCGTCAGTTAATGCTTCGGTTCGGTTTTTTCGGTTCGGTGTTTTCGGTTGCGGTTCGGTGAATTCGGTTTTACGCTCACCCCTAATTTTCACCATTTCATATACCAACTCAACCTCCAAAAACCAATATCATCCAACTTTCTTTACCAAAATGGATTCAACAAATACTTCTGGCATGGTGGAACAATTTATTGAGAATAAGAAGAAGATAGATCAGATCATGCAAGAGACAGCGGAGCAGGAGGGTAAGATTATGAGTGCATTTCGGGCTGTAACAAATAAAATAGTTTCTGGTTCTACTAGTTCTCTACCACGTAGGAGGCGATCGTATATCAATCGAGACCATGTGGATGCAAATGATCGTTTAATGAAATACTACTTCAACGATACGCCTAGATACAACGACACTAAGTTTGAACGTCGTTTTCGGATGTGTAGACATTTATTTTTGCGCATTGCGGAAGATTTGGAGCTGGAGTATCCGTATTTTCAACAAAAATACGACGCAAGAGGATATTTAGGATTCAGCACCTTCCAAAAGTGTACTTTGTCGCTACATATCCTCGCATGCGTAAACACAACCGATATCAACGATGAGTATTTAAAGATGGCGGAGAAAACGACGCGAGACACGCTAGAGAATTTTTGCATCACTAAAATTTAATTTGTTTTAAATTAATTTATTTTTTAAACCTACTTGTTTTAATTAATTATTTTAAATTATTTAAATTAATTATTTTTTAACCTACTTGTTTTTAATTTTAATTGTTTTAATCATTTATTTATATAGGAATAATACAACTATACGGTCCTTGTTATCTAGGATTCCAACTTCAAACGACCAAAGTCGCATATATGATACAAACAAAAGTAAACATTATTTTCTCGGCATGATAGGGAGTATAGATTGCATGCATTGGGAGTGGAGCAAATGTCCAACCGCACGGCGAGGTCAATACATTCGTGGTGACCATGGAGTACCAACGGTTAGTCTTTAAGCCATTTGTTCACAAGATCTTTAGGTTTGGTCGGCCTACGGCTCTGTCAGGTCCAACAACGAGATAAACGTCCACAACTCATCGCCCGTACTAAAGTATTACATCAACCGTAGCATACCGGTCTTACCGTTTTATGCAACGTTACCTACTACCATCACAGATACTATATGGGAAATGGGATGTATCCGGAGTACTCGATCATCATGAAACGTTTCAAGACCCGATCGAAGAAGAAAGAGAATATTTTCATAAGAAACAAGAGTCCGCGCAAAAGGATATCAAGAGGTGTTTCGGGTTCTAAAAATATGTTAGCATTATGTGAAAAACCTCTGTCGTGTATGGTCGTTGGTAAAAACGAGCGATGCCATGTATACGTGTATCATATTGTATAATATGATTTTAGAAGATAAGGGCAAAGCAATATGCCAACAATATATACTAGGGAGCGTTACAAAACAATTTCATGAACTAACCGAAAGAACAACGAACACGAAACAATCGTGAACTCACATCATGAAACGTATTTGGGATAATCGTCCCGTTGAAGACGAAGATGATCAACAATACGGCGAAAGCGAAGACAAATCTTAAATTAGTATTTTTTATATATTTTTTGGTGTATTTTTTTATTTTGATGTATTCTTTTATTTATTTAATTTAATGAATTATTTAATTTAATGAGTTCTTATTTGTTTAATTTAATTATAAAAAAATTAAAAAATGATGACGTGGCGATGTGATGGGGCTACAAAACCACTACACCACTAAAATAAAAATCGCGTCTCTGCTGACGTGACGCCATGTATCGAAAATCACCCTCATTTTGTAGCCCTCCACTTAGATGATTAGATCTATTTTCTCATTGTTTTATCACTTTATGCATCATATGGAAATATAACTATATAAGTCGCACACGTTAACAAAGTTATAATATGTTTATCATAAGTGTCACTTGACCTAAAAATACTGTTTTTTACGTCAAAGTAAAAGTCTTCATGACATATATTTCAGTTTTTTCACGAACTATCAATTTCTTGATCATCTTTTGAGTTAGCGTATCAAACTAAAACACAAATCACCTAAAATCGTTGAAATAAGTGCCCAATTTCCTCTTTGCTCATAATGTAAACGTGACTAATATAAATAAGATAACATATCATTATATTCCCATCAAGATTTAATCTTAAAAGATGGAAGTGGTGGGGGCTATGGAGATAGAAAGCGGTAACATTTCATATTAAGTCATCTCAAAATAAAGGATTAATAAATTAAAAAAAAATATGTTATCACAATTAATCATGGATTTCATACTCATGAAAAACATCCTTCTGTATAAAACCCTTGACTTTAATCTAAGTACACTGGTTATGAAATATGAATATCTATATTCGTTAATTCAATGTGGATTCGCATACACTTAAGAAAAGCATATTATAGGTTCGGTTTTAGATTATAATATTATCAAAGTCAATCCATCCATCTTCATCTCTAGGCAGCATAGCAACACACCTAAATTTGATTCAGCAATAATTTAAATTATAAATTCTGTTGTGTTGAATGTAGAGACTAATTGTCGATATTGAACCATTGATTGAAGATAGAAATTATGTTGAAACACGTAAATGATCAGTTTGATATGAGGTAATGAATTGTAAAGTAATGAAATGGGCAAACTTGTTAAGTTACATATTTTGATGGTGCCTAATGGTGAACTGTGTTGAATTGTTGAATCTATGTTGAATTATTTACGAGGTTTATTTTACTGTGAATTTATTTATTTGCTTATTACATCTCTTTTGTTTTTTATATCAAAATAGTAAAACTCACATGATGTTTTATTCTTTTGCTTATTAAACCAATAATTCTTTTGTTTATTTAAACAAATAGAATATTCAAGGGAACAAATGGACGGATTGAATGTTGTTGAAAGTAAATATATAAATAGGTAAATATGTAATTCTAAAATGCGAGAAAAATATGAGCAAAATAGTCATATTGTAAATTTTTTTAATGAAATGGATAAAAACGATATTGTAAGTTTACATTGAAAATTTACTATACTTTTTAGACATTTTGTTAGCATATATGATGTTGAATGATGACTTAAGGGAGTGTTTGGGTAAGCTTTTAAATTTGCTTATTTAAATTTTGAAAAGTAAAAGCCGTTTTTGAAAAGCTCTAATTTGAATCTTTTAGATAAACTTTGTCAAATACCTTTTGCTTTTCAAAAAACAAATACACAAATAAGCAAGTTTTAAAAGCTCAGTCAAACACCCTCTAAGCTAGAAGATTTTAAAAAAAATTCTTCTATGATAGTAATATTAAGATGTATTATGTATGTTAGGATTAAACGCACACACGAAACTGAACACACACACGAAAGCAGTAAACGAACACGAGGATTTAACGTGGTTCGGTCTAAACTGACCTACGTCCACGGGTGGCAACTAGGTATATCTTTATTGAGTGACCTAATATTACAAGTACATAATGTTGTTTATATTGAGACTGAACTAGGGTTAGTAAATTATTATGCAAGAAATCTAAACCGGGCCGGGCCGACCGCCCACACCCGTCTCCTCTTTTGACTTCATATAATAAACCGGGCCAACAAGGCCTACGAACCCAACAATCTCCCACTCGGAGGCCTTGAGTACTCTCGTCTGCACTCCTGATTGTACTTCTGTAATCTGAACATTAAACTTCTTCTAGTTGCCACCGCCTTCTCATCAATTAACCTGAAGGCCCGTTGAAGCTCCCCGGAGCTCCAACACATCAGTCATGGCTGAAACTGCCCCTGACCCGTTCTCTGTCCCTACCGGCTCCCACTGTAACGAACTACCGGATCCTGAGATAACCTGAGAACAAACACTCTCCATATTCAGCAAGTAATTCATTGGAGAGACTTTTACAGCTGGAATACTGGTTTTCTTAATCCACTGTCGACCTGGAACTGTAACTGAAACACGACCTGTGCTCCCACTGTCACGATGTCCCCCAACTGATTTAACCTTCCTAGCTCGTTCATCCTGAATCTTCACTTTGGCTCTGGGTTTGTTACTTGCAAAACGAACCTTCTTCTGCCCACGAGATTCTGTGAACCGGATTTTGTCTTTCACCAAAACTGGATCCACTCCTTTCGGTGACATATCGACCATATACAATGAACCAATTTTCTTTCCACGAGCAACAACGAGATTCCCTTTGACTACTTTCCACTGCCCATTCCCGAACTTAACATCGTGCCCTTGGTCATCCAACTGCCCAACTGAAATCAAACGTTTCTTCAAACTTGGAATAACCCTCACGTCTTTCAAAGTCCAAGAAGTACCGGCTGAAGTTATCAAATCAACGTCTCCCATACCCGTAACCTCTAAAATATCATCATTCGCTAGTCGAACCTTTCCAAAATCCCCAAATTTAAGATTCTTCATCGTTTCACTACAGTGAGTGGCATGAAACGATGCACCAGAATCCATCACCCAAGCATCAACGCTACTCTCAACACTACAAACCAAAGCCTCATCACTACTGACCCCGTCATCTGTGTCGTCTTCTGTAACGTTCACCTTTTTCTTACCATTCGGACACTGATTCCTGAAGTGTCCTTTCTCTTTACAACCCCAACATTCAATATCCTTACGAGTCTTAGACTGACTCCTCTTCCTGCTCCCACTGCCTCGCTGTTTTCCCCTACCTCTACCTTCTGTGACTAGCATATTGCCTGATGATTCACCTGAACTTCTGCATCTTGAATCTTCTCCCAGAATCAGATCTCGAATCCCATCGAAAGTAATATTTGTAGACGAACTACAAACTGCAGTCACTGTTTGCGACCAACTGTCGGGCAAAGAGGATAATAACAAGAGGCCTTGAACTTCATCATCAAACTTAATGTCAACTGACACTAAGCGGGACAAGATCGAATTAAGATTATTGATATGAGTTGTAACTGACCCACCCTCTTTCATTCTTGTTGTCACTATCTCTCGGATAAGATAGACTTTATTCGCTGCCGAAGGCTTCTCATACATGTTGGATAGCGCCTCCATCATACCACGTGCTGTGGTTTCTTTCATGACGTTAAATGCCACATCTTCAGACAACGACAATGTAATACAAGCCCTAGCTTTCTTGTCTAATTTCTTCCAATCTGCTTCTGACAACTTTTCTGGTTTTTCATCCTCAAGCACTACATCCAAGTCTTTCTGACAAAGTAGTGCCTCAATCTGCATCTTCCACCAACCGAACTTCTGTCCGTCAAACTTCTGTATCGAAACCTTTCCGTCTTCTGCCATGACAATGACTAAAACGAAAAACTGGATAAAAAACAGAGACAGACACAGCAACACGAGCCTGAACTTAACGACTGTTCTACTGAACTCTGTTAAAAAAATCAACCTATTTATACGCAGCGGAATATCGAACTGAAAATCAGAAACCGAAACTTTAAACTGAAACGATAAACCTGACAAACGCGGTTGGCACTGGTTCTCCGTTTCTTTAACGCTTCTTCTGACTTGACAACGATTCTTCAATGAAAAATAGAATCCTGATTCAACTTGTTCTTGGTTTGGTTAGGCTGATCAGCGATAACAGGTAATCAGGCCGGCTTCACTGCTCGGCTACCACACTTATACTTCGACCACAAACCCGTAACGGCAGCTGGTTACTCAGTTCTGTCGGCTAGACTGCCCGACACGACTTTTAGCGGTTGATGCTTCTTGAATGACGATCGAACAAATCGGTAATAGGGTGGCACTACTGCCGGCAAACCCTAATCGAACTGATGACCAACAAGACGAACCCGGTGACCGCTGGGTTAATTTGGCGGCTGCCAAAAAACGAAACCCTAGATCAACCCTATCTTCTGCAACTCAAAAAACAACAAGCGTTGGCTTACGGTGGTGTATGGCGGTGGACTGAACCCTAGTCGCGATCGTCGGGCTGGGTTTAGTGGCGGCGAAACAGCGGCGGCGTAAACCCTAACGACAATCGGAGAACCGTAGCGGCGGCAGAACCCTAGCGCAGTAGGGTGGCGGCGACTGGATGGTTTGGCGGCGACTCGGCTGGTTCAACGTGTTCTTCGCGTGATCCGAACCTAAGCTCTAGATACCACTTGTTAGGATTAAACGCACACACGAAACTGAACACACACACGAAAGCAGTAAACGAACACGAGGATTTAACGTGGTTCGGTCTAAACTGACCTACGTCCACGGGTGGCAACTAGGTATATCTTTATTGAGTGACCTAATATTACAAGTACATAATGTTGTTTATATAGAGACTGAACTAGGGTTAGTAAATTATTATGCAAGAAATCTAAACCGGGCCGGGCCCGACCGCCCACACCCGTCTCCTCTTTTGACTTCATATAATAAACCGGGCCAACAAGGCCTACGAACCCAACAATGTATACATAATAATATAATGTTTCTTATAAATTATTTATACCAAATACAACCTTTATACCCATCTGGTTTAATCTGACTTAGACGAAAGTTATTGAATTCTTCACTGTAGGTCTTAATATTTTTAATTTAATAACCACTAATAACGTGTTTTTTTATATAGAAAAAGGGTATTATATAAATAAATGTAAGTGTTGAATGTGACAGAAAGAACTTATGCAGATACGAGTCTTGTTGTACAATCTTCAGTCTCCTAGGACCATAAAAATATATGATTCCAATGCAATGAAGGAGACTTTATAGCTTTTCTACATCAAACCTAACATTGGTCAATCTTTACTTTAAAGTTTAGCCAACCCAAACATAGAAAGATACCATAATTCCATAAATATTATACGCCAGCTTGACACATGCACTACATGGGTTTTCCAGTAAAAAAATTTTCCGGGAAACTAACAAATAAAGCCTGACTATCTGTGATAACCCAATGACAAAAGGTGACTTCATATACCCGCAATCGCTGGCAATGCTAGGTAGCCCATGCTGCACCATCTCCTGTTCCGAGCAAAACTCAACGCCCAAAGGTCCACTGCAATAAAACCCGATTAGGATCATATTCAAATTTGAGACTTGCAGTTTGCGGCCCAAGTCTTCACTTCTCCAATGCCAATAAAACTAAAGTGCATTGGCATTTTCCAATAAAAGATAACATAGAATAATTAGAAGATAAAATTTTATACACTAAAAATTATGATTAACCACGGATTTATTTATTGTTATTGAGAAGCATACGGCTAACAAAAACTATCGTATTTGAAAGTTAGGTCATGGGGTATACTCTAACGCCCAACATAATTTAAGATGACATGACACTTTAAATATGCATTAAACCACTCCTATCAGGGTTAAGTTTGTTAAAAAGGTCCATGGATTATGTTTTTCACGGGTTAAAAAGAACAATATATATTAATTACTAATTGATTTGTTATTAATTAGGATTAAACAATTTTTTTTGAGTGAGATGGAGTGAAAGAGAGAAAAATGAATGATGTGCTTATGTGGAGTTAAGAGAGGTTAAATACAATTTTCTTCAGGTTAATATATAGCAACAAAAAGCCTTAATGGAAAAAAAATGTTTTGAAAATATGCGTGTATCTAAAATAACGAAACAATCTTTATAAACCTATATCGAGTAAATATAAGTGCGTAATTATGTTTGTGAGTAATTATTAACTCATTTATATTATAACTCAATGCTATTAAGTTCTTTATCAAATGTCAAATTAAATCGAGTGTCATAAATATATGCTTAAACTTATTAGCACTAATATGCAAATTTAGAGTTTTAAAGTATTTAACATGTAAAAGAAAATATTTTTTTATCGACACAATCTGGTCCTGACCAGGTTCAGGGGCGAAGTTTAGTTAGGGCCCGGGTGGCCTCCCCCTACCCCCCCCCCCCCCCCTCTTTAGTGGTATAAATTACTTGTTTTCGCCTAAAAAATTTTATGATTGGTGTAAATTTACCCGTTTTCAACTTAAAATTTGAGGCCGACCCCGCGTTTATGAATTTTTAAATACATTTTGAGTATGTCCTTGACGAACTCGTCTAAGCTTCGCCACTGGCCAGGTTCATGTGTATGACACACTCCTCGGGTCCCTGTGGTGCTTGGATCTTGTCGGGTTTAACCCACTAACGCATGACCATGAATAGTTTCAGACCTAAGATAAGAAGGCAAGTTTGTAGACAATGATTAAAAAATATAAAAATGGGTAAACCCCATGAATGCAATTTTGAAAGCGACAGCTTTGACTTATGATTCTGATTTTGACTAAGAAAAAGAGCAAGTCAACCTTCTACTCAATCTGCAGCTATTAGCACGTTCACATTTGATTTCACATAAGTGCACACTATCATGCCACATTTTAATCACTTCTTTAAGCCGCCCCTCCGTCCACTATAATACAACAATGTCAGGTTATAATATTATAACCTAAATCACACTACATTAAATTGTTTAGAATGGTGACTTTTTTATGTTTGGAAAAATATAAAATTCAGTTATAAAGCAAACAAAGCTGTGTCTGACCATCTTCAAAACCTTTACCTACTAATATTAGAACTTTAGATAGACAATTGAAAGAAAATTGAAACATGGATTTGAAATCGGCTTCTAACTAAAGACGCGCATGCCAAAAAATAAGCTCGCTTAATATACGATCATGCGCTCATGCTTCATTTAACAAGCTTGGGTAGATTCACTGGACTAAATGAAGCTATTATTTACATAACTTTTTGTTTAAAATATTAATTATACAACAAATATGGTTACGTAAAAGTTTTAGTATATAATAGTTTGGATAAAATAACTACTTAATATGCATTGTGTTAGATATAAATGTAACATCCCGAAATTTCCAAAATGATATTAATTACATTACTTAATAATAGAGGGAAAGTTGACTCGGGTTCGGGAAATAAATAATAGAGTTGGAGTTGGTATGAGTCAGGCTAGTGTTGGATTAATGGAGACGGGTTAAATGAGAATGGGCCTTAGGTCCATGGGATTTTAGATAAATATCCCCTAAACCCAAAAATATCTTCATTTCCTTACTTTCTACACACACACTCCAAAAACACACACACCATCTACACCGCCGCCGGGCCGAGGAGAGGAACGGGCAGATCCGAGAGAGAGAGAGAGCGATTAGTTGTGTTAACAAGTTAAACGAGATCCAAACAAGCTCAAAAAGGTATGATTCTTGATCTTTGAAGTTTAAAGATCCAAGCTTTTTAGTGTATAAACGACCGAAAATGGTCGGGAAGCGTAGTGGGTGATATTGAACCATAGCAAGGGTGTTAAAATCGCTCAAAATGCTGGACAGAAACCGAACAGCGGCTGATCTGGGCAACTTCGCCTGCAACTGGGCAACTTCGCCTTCAAAGCGATGAACTTCGCCTGCAAGCTAAGTTCACATGATGAACTTCGCCTGCAAGCTAAGTTCGCCTGATGGCAACTTCGCTGTAAAGTTAAGTTCGCCTAACTGGTAACTTCGCCTGAGGCCAAGTTCGCCTGATGACAACTTCGCCTGAAGCTAAGTTCGCCGGATGACAACTTCGCCTGAAGCTAAGTTCGCCGGATGACAACTTCGCCTAAAGCTAAGTTCGCCTGATGACAACTTCGCCTAAAGCTAAGTTCGCCTAAGGTTTAACTTCGCCTAAAGTCAAGTTCGATTAGAAAATAAATTAAAAATCTAATGAAAAATGTGTTAAGACAGTTAATGGAAATAAAATTTTTCCAAGCTGACCTGGCAGCTCGACCCCAGCCAGGGGCTCTGCCCCTTGGACCCTGCTAGGGGCTGCCGCCCCTAGACCCCGCTGCCAGGGGCGCTGCCCCCGGACCCCCGTTCGTTGTGGGTAGTAGTTAAGACTGGAAAGATGATATGAGTAGTGATAGTTAATTGATACATATACTTGTTATACAGTCAGCCGTGCACAACTGAAGAAAGGGATTACGATCAACGGTGAACGTAACCGTGTTCAGGTGAGTTTCTAGCCCCATTCCTTGTTATGTTTTCGGGGCTGTGTGCATACTCGATGTGTTGTTAATACATTTATCCTAAGTGATAAGTGTATGTCATATGTGATATGTGTGATAGATATGAATGATTGTTTGTCGGTACGCGAACGATCTTCGGATATTGCGCGTACTGTCAGGTTAAAAATAAAGGTACGAATATTATATATCGAAGATGTATGAATATTTCAAATGAATACTTGTCGGGGCGTGAACGATCTTCGGATATTGCACGTAACGACAAGGGGTATGGTTGTTAAATGAATGAGGTAAAGAATGCCTAGAGTGTTCTTCTGTTATAATGTAAGTATGTGTATATAGGTACACGAATGGCATGTGAGTTCTACGTTCGACATAGTAAGTTAGGATGGCAAATCCCTCTAGCTTTTGTCGGACATAGACTCGGCTGGTGATGGCGTAGTTAAGGACTGCGAGCCTTATACGTGAAGTAGATGATATATGTAACGTAGATAAGGACTGCGAACCTTATACGTAATGTAGATAGGCGTCAGCATAGGAAAGGACTGTGAACCTTATACGTGCTGATTTTGTAGCATAGGGGAGGACTGCGAACCTCGTACGTGCTATGAATTAGGTTGCAACATAGGGAAGGACTGCGAACCTTGTACGTGTTGTGGATGTATTTCAGCATAGGAAAGGACTGTGAACCTTATACGTGCTGATTTTGTAGCATAGGGGAGGACTACGAACCTCGTACGTGCTATGAATTAGGTTGCAACATAGGGAAGGACTGCGAACCTTGTACGTGTTGTGGATGTACTATGGTATAGGGAAGGACCGCGATCCTTGTACGTACCATAAATGGTGAACATAGGTAAGGACTGCGAACCTTGTACGTGTTCACGACCTTGAGTACAGGTATAGACGGTGAACTATGAACGTACTCTCGGTAGACTGAGGTTAGTGATTGTAGATATGTATGTATGTATGGTAGCAAGTATGTATGTAGAACAGAAGGGTAACTAGTGAAGTATGGATATGTATCTACGGATATGTATGTATGTGTATGTATTGTATGGCGTTCGATTAACTAGAACTCACTCAGCGTAGCTGACTTTTAATATGCACGCAGGTGAGCTGATTATAGAGTTAGCATGAGGATGACACACGGCATGAATTGAACGGCTGGCATCTGAAGAAATAAGTAAAGATGTTTTAAATATAAAGTTTTGTGTTATGGTATCAAAGAAAAGATTTAATGTTTTGTAACAAATTATTGATGTTTTATATTCCGCGAAAAGTTTTAATAAACTCTGATTTGAAGAAATGTGTTTATGAGTAAATCCGACGCTAGAGTAGGGTCACCGGGAGAGGGGCCTTACAATAAAGCTTGAAACGAGTCGAGCTTGAGCTTAGGCAAGCTCGTATAAAAAGTTCCCTCTGTTCCTGGATAGCTTCTTTCAAAATGGCTTCCGCTTCCTCGGCAAATGTCTTGGTAGAAGATATGATTTCTTGAAATTGTGGTTTATTGGTTTTTAAGTAAGTACGCAACTCATTCTGAAATTTCCTCACATGTCCAATTTCTAATGAATCAAGATAACTGTTTGTTCCAGTATAAATAATAAGTATATGCTCATCTAGCGCGAGAGGGGCAGATTGGTATTGTTTAAGCAATTCACATAATCATTGACCTATTGCCAATTGATTATGAGTAACTTTATCGAGATCAGAAGCAAATTGTGTAAAAGCTTCTAATTCTGTGAGTTGCGCAGTTCTAATTTTAATTTACTGCCTACATTTTTTGATAGCTATAATTTGAGTTGCAGACCCAACTCTGGAAACAGAGATACTCACATTAATAGCCGGTTGCCAACATTGAATAGATTGGCAGATAAGAATATTTGTCCATCACTAATCGAAATGACATTAATAGTAAAATAAGCCGAAACATCTCCCGATTGGGTTTCAACTATTGGCAAAGTGTTCATACTTCATTCACCTAAAAAAGAACTTAATTTAGCAGCTCTTTCTGAAAGACGTGAATGTAAATGAAAACTGGTTAAAGAACTACAAGAGGAAGACTTAAGCTACTCAAGAGTATTAATACATTGATCACATAAAAAGGTTAGCGTATGAAGATTAAGCTACTCAAGCATATCACTACCCGTTACCGTTTCTAGATATATAGATATAACCAAAGTTTAATGTACATATGTACCAGTAGCATAATCTGCTTTATTTTATACCACAACTGATGTCATTTCATTTCCTCTCCGGTCTTCTACTTTTCGCGGTCTCGATTTCCTTCTTCAAAATCCCGTAGCACCCATCATCTTGCTTATTCATATCCAACACTTCTCTACTACCTCCCCTCTTACTTTCTTCCAACTATCACTCCCAGTTTCCCTCTCATTCAATCCGTCTTCACCCAAATCCAAACCCGAACCCGTTCGAATTCCCCTTTAACTATCATCTTGATGCGAACTACCACCAGCGATTCTTCCGTATGGTTTGATGCGATGAACCCCATGTAATGTTAGAAAGACCAAGAAAAACCAAATTAGAAATTTATAAATTTGTAACTATAAGCCTAATACAAGTAATCAATATAATTATACAAACATCTAATATAAATATTCAAGCCCACAACTATACAAATAAAAAGAAAGTTCATGTTATGATGTTAGTAGTTAAATTGTTTTAAGCCCAATTGCCCAAAAGCTAAATTGTTTTAAGACTTGAAGCCCAATTGAATCGTTAATAGTTAGTTTATTAAAACCTAAAAAAAGTAAAATAGAAAGAGCGGAAATTGAAAAACGAACACGAATAATTGATAGTTGGAGCTTGGAACCACTGCCTCTGCTAGCTGCATGGTCCCTGATTCTAATTAGGTTCCAAGTGAAATATGATGCTTTGTGCTTTTGCCACATATGGTGATGAGTATCAAGTGAAATACGGTAGCCAACAATATATGTATATCTTCTCAAATATGTTAATATTTCTCTTTATATTTACTGTTTTCTTTTATACGTTGTTAAGGCTTTTGCCATTAGATTATTGTCTATTTGTTTAGTATATTAGATTATTGATGACTACTTGATAGGTGATTTGTCAGTGTTTGATTATCTAAATTTTACTATATGTGTTAATTGGTAGATAAATTATTACATTATGCTTTAATTACTTGATTGGTTAATGTTTGTTTTTTAATATGTACTTTAGGAAATTTAATTTGATTTATCTTTTTATTATGTGACACTACACGACCCATACTCACCAATTTATTTGATATTATTTGGTTGTACATAACCAACACCCCAAATTTTCAACCCTAATGAACAATTTTTCTAAGTCTACTCTATTGATCCAAGTCAATCACTTGCCAGACAACTCTTGCCAATCTAAAATGTCAGTAAGATCGCCGATGGTTCTTTTTGTTGATGACCGCTAGTTTTATATATATTTAACTGATTTTTTTATACTAATAAATTGTTAGACTTTGTTATAAAACTAATCCAAATAACAAAACATATAACTTTTATGTATTACAAACTAAGTCGACCTTCATGTTTGTACTAAATTCCATATTATGTTTCACTCATGGACGCTTAAAAATCTATTAAGTTGGATTAAAATGACTTTTCTATCCCTTATCTATATTATCTATAAAACATTTTAGATGGACCTAATGGTAATTTAACTTTTTCAGACGTCATTAAAGGAGACGCTGCCAAATTGGTTGCGCTTTCACCGGCAGAGACCTTATTCCTTCAGTTGTACCGTCCTCCGGTGACCTATTCAACTAACTCAATTGATTGCTCAATTAATATCAACATTCATTCGTCGGTTTCATCATCAATTAAGCGCCGCTTAAATGTTGTTAAAGATCAATGATTCCAATCTCTATTTAGTTATGCCAATTCTCACGATGGCACTCAATTAGGCCAAGAAATTCCTCCTCGGTAATACTCTCCAATCGATTCCGGGGAATCCATGTTTGTCTTGTTCAATTTTAATCGAATGGATCGATCTTGTACAGTTTCAATTCATTTGAGCTCTTTAATTACATAATTGATGGAGGTTAAGGGTTCTTCAATCCTTCAGTTAGACACCTTCCTTTCAATTCAATCCAATCATTTGGTTACCCCTTCAATTATTAATTGCTCCAATTGATACCCCAAATGAGGATGCCAGTTTCAATTGATGGTTTGTGTGTTTGTATATAAAAGGCGATATTTCCCTGGCCTTCAACTCAGTTGCATTTTGCTCCCTAACTGTTGTAATTGCTTTGTTTTCTTCTATCTGTTGATTTCTTCTGCATTTAATTACTGATGCTTACTTTCCTGCTCTAATAAATCCTCCTTTATTTGCTATCTGATCTAGTAATTCTGTTATTTCCCTCCCTTTGTGAATAATTGAAACTAAAAGTATCATTTCATCAACAACACTATGTTTGTTTAAAGCCCCGTGTGAATTTTAATAAAAATGCTCCAAGCCTCCACATGCAAAGTGGCTAACTAGTCAACACTAGAAGAAGCCAGAGTATAATCATGGGCCAAGATATCTACATGTTAGTTTTGTTAGTTTTTGAATAAATTTGTTTTGTTCATCGTGTCCTTTATTTTAGTATGTTATTTTCTCTTCTTATTTAAGACTGGTCCTTGTGCTCTGTAACTTCACAACAATCAATATCAAAAAAGTATTCTCTTTCCATACTCTTTTACTTTTGCTTAGAATCTATATCACTGATCTCATCTGTGGTATCAGAGCACTGTGTTCTGATCCTTTGAAATCCACAAAAGACTCAAAACTCCCTTCATGGCTGAACCAACTAGCGTTGTTCAAACTCAAGCAATACCGATCCCTATCTTCAAAGGGGACAAGTATGACTACCGGAGCATAAGGATGAAGACCATCCTGCGATCATGAGACCTATGGGACCATGTTGAGTCTGGCTACAACCACGCCGAAACCGATCAAAACAGACTCAAAGCTGCGGTGAAAAAGGACGCTTATGCCATGGCCATTATTCAGCAGGCAGTCCACGATCAACTTTTCTCTAGAATTGCTGCTGCAAAGACTGCTAAAGAAACATGGGACATCCTGAAAATGGAGTTCCAAGGTGATGAACAAGTAAAAGCGATTAAGTTGCAAGGCCTGAGAAGAGATTTTGAGAATCTCTCTATGAATGAAGGTGAATTTATCGGTGATTACTTCTCCCGGGTAATGGCAATCGTTAGTAAAAAACGATCATATGGGGAAGTTATCTCCGATCAAACAATCGTTGAGAAAGTTTTGAGAAGCCTTACTCCTCGATTTGATTTCATAGTTTCAACTATTGAAGTTTCATCATATCTCTCCACGTTGACTCCAATGAAGTTGATGGGATCAATGCAATCCCAGGAGGCTCGTCTCATTAGCCGATCCAAAGAAAAAGGAGAGAAGGTTGAAGAACAAGCACTACAAGTGCAGACACCAAACCGAGGCTTTCAATCAAACTACCCAAGAGGAAGAGGTCATGGTTCTTCAAGGGGTAGAGGGCGAGGTCGAACCGGAGCCCATAACAAACTCCTTCAGTGTCAGATCTGCAACAAGTACAGTCACCTAAAACGTGATTGTTGGTATAACGAGGATAATCAAGCCCAGGTTGTTACTAATGAGACTCCAACTAAAGAACCAGAAGAAGAGCAACAACATCTCTTTATGATGTTTACGGATAGCCTTGATGAGTAGTCCAATCACCTTTGGTTCTTGGACTCCGGTTGTTCTCATCATATGACCGGTGCGAAGGAAAGTTTCACTTAACTTGATGAGTCATTCACTGAAGAAGTAAATCTTGGTGATAAAAAGAAATTAATGGTGGAAGGTAAAGGAATTGTACGTATCAACTTGGCTAATGGAAGTCGCAGGTTACTTGAAGATGTCTACTACATACCGAGATTGGAGTACAATCTCTTAAGCGTAGGCCAGCTGATGAAGAAAGGATATGCCATCATGCTTGATGAAGGGAAATGTGTTATCAAGAACAAGAAAATAGGAGTTGAGCTCATGCATATTAAGGTGGCAAAGAACAACATGTTCATAGTTGATGCTTCCAAAGTCATCTACCAACAAAACCCTTCTCATGATGGCAGACATGTAGACTCTCATTTGTGGCACTTAAGGTATGGACACTTACAATCTCAAGGTTTGAAAACCCTATCAGAGAAAAATATGGTTCGTGGTTTTCCTAGGGTACAACTTATTAATTCTTGTGAGGGTTGTATTCTTGGGAAACTAAACCAACTGCCCTATTCTTCTCACTCTTGGAGAGCAACCAAGCCACTTGAACTAGTCAATGCATACTTATGTGGTGAGATGTAAGTGAAAAGCTTGGGTGGCAGCCTATATTATCTTCTACTCATTGATGACTTCTCAAGAATGAGTTGGGTGTATTTTTTAAAAAATAAATCTCAAGCCTTTGACAAATTTAAAATCTTTAAAAACTTGGTTGAAAAGGAAAGTGAACATCACATCAAGGTCCTTAGAACTGACGAGGTGGTGAGTTTTGCTCTAATGAATTTAATCTTTTTTGTGATAACAATGGGATTAAAAGAGAACTCACTGTTTCATATACTCCTCAACATAATGGAGTGGTGGAACGAAAAAATCGGACAGTTATGGGGATGACACGAAGTATGTTAAAAGAAAGAGGCATGCCAAATTGTTTTTGGGCCGAGGGGGTTGCCACTGCTGTCTACTTGCTTAATCGTGCAACAAGAAGTGAAATTCAAGATAAAACACCTTATGAATCTTGGTGTGGACATAGACCATCTGTGCATCATTTCAAAATTTTTGGATGCATTGCTTATGGCCATGTTCCCGTCCATCAAAGAAGAAAGCTAGATGATAGGGCAGAAAAATGCATTTTCCTTGGTTATTCTCATGAAAGTAAATGGTATAGGCTATATAACCCTATTTAAAAATATTCCAAGTTAAAAGAAATGTGGTATTTTTTTGAAAATGCTAGTTGGCAATGGAAGGATGGAGACAAGTCAAAGGACCTTGGGTTCGATGTAGCATGGGAATACCCATTTCCCTTGTCCTTGCTTGAAGAGCCTGTGACATTCGTCAATTTCGGGTCTTGTTTGTATTCGTTTTTGTATTTGTTTATTATGTAAACCGACCCGATTTGTAAACCGAAGCTTATATTATAATCAAAATGATGGATTTATGTTACAATATTGTTTCACACTTGTTGGGTCTTGAAAACATCCTATTTTTATTTTTATTATTATTTATTTATTTATTTATTTTGTTGTTTTGTGTTTTTGTCTTGATCCATTTTGCATGAAAACTCTTGTGTCTCACACCCATATTTGACCACCAACATTACCCTATATATACACCACCTTTCCTCTTCATTTTCCCTTGCTACAACTCCAAAAAAAATAAAAAAACTCTCTCAAATATCAAAGATTCAAAGTTATCTTCTTAAGTGTTCTTGAAGGTTTTTAGTCTTTCATCTTAATTAGTTTATGTAGCCTTATTAATACTTGTTTATGGTTGTGCAACATATATATAATATACACCCCTTGTTTACCTTTGATAGTTACTTCTCCGATTCCGGTCGGTGAGGTTTCGGACCTCATAAGGCAAGGCTTCATGGAGGACTTCGTGTCCTTGATATATATACATCTATATAACTTGTTCATACATATTAATCTTGCTTATTTTAGTTTGTTGGTCATGTTTACAAGTTCCATGGTTATGGGTTTTTAAGAGTCTATGCTTCAGTTTAACCGTAAATAGCTCTAAACCGTAAACCGAACTTTGTTACTAGTTTTGTTAAATAATTGTTTAAACATACTTATTGTTAGATCTAAGTTTCTAAAATCATTTTTACAAATTCTATGGTTATGGATTTATAGAATCTTACCTCGGTCTTAACCCGAAACACGATCCGAACCTAAAACCGAACTTTTGTTTAGAGACTTTATTGTTAACTTTTGGTACTTTTTATTTGTATATTATTATACAAGTTCTTTAGTGTTTGGACATGTGGAAACCATCTATGAACTTGTTGTGAGATGGAAACCGAACCAAACCGATTCTTACTCGCTTAAGACACACAAATGTGTTTTTTTAGCCATCAAGACTTGTATATTTCTTTAAAAATAGTTACAGATTGATTTTTAAATATTTTCTTAAGTACTTGGAAATGTTGGATCCAACTTGATCTCATAACAAAGTTTGGACCGACAAAACCAAACACTCGCTTAACGTGCGTTGTTAGTTCTAAAATAATGGAACTACATACTTGGTTAAGTCTTATTAAATTTTATTGAGTTATCTCATAACATTCAATATTTTGGAAAGTTGACTTTGGGTTTGACCAATTATCAAGACCCGAACCGACAACCCGAACACTCGATAAAAAAAACCCATTTTAGTATCTTTATTCCAAAGGGATTTACATTCTTGAATTTTATCCACCTTATTACTTAACATAGGTTGAGTAAATATTAAGGTTAGATACTTTAACCCGGTTTCGAGCAAACTTACATTTTTAAAGGGTTATTATTATAAATTCTTAAATAGTTACATTTTAAAACCTTGAACTTTAATTATTTACATTTCTCAACATTTATTTTGTTTAAAGACCTTCAAGACAACCTTTCTAAATTCAAGACTTCTTTTCTTTTTAGGCATTGTGCGTTAAACTCATCATTCCGACAAATCTCCAAATTATCATCTTTCAAGTTTACTACTTGAAGGTGAGTGCTTCATACCCCATTTTCCATCTTTTATTTTGGGGGTGACATTTCATACTTATTCAACAAAATGCTTTATATTTGAATCTTAAACCACAAACGTAGTTGTATACTTTACCTAAATAATTGCTCGATTTGGTGTTCTATGCTTATATGCCTATGTGTTTATCGCTTTTGGTTGGTGGAACTATAAAATCCTAGACTATTTGGCATCCCCTTATAGCAAGGTGTCGTTAACGTAATGCAATTAATGATAACTATAAAATCCTAGACTATTTGGCATCCCCTTATAGCTAGGTGTCGCTAATGTGTTTAGCGATATCTATTTATCCAAATTACCACTTTTATTTATCGTTTCGTATGCAAGTTTTGTGGCTATCTTTATTATATACTAATATGATTTAAACTTATGAATTGCTCACCAACCTTTGTGTTGACAAACTTTATTTTATGAAATGTTGCAGGTTTGCATCTTTGTTGATTTATGATTGTGAAGAAAACGACATCAAAGACCTTATGATATTAGTAAAAAATGAACAATATCAAATTTGACATATTTTGTGATATCTTGTTTATGGTTATTTTATGGATAATTGTTATATGATATTTTCGATGTTGTGAAATGAAATTAGTTTATTAAATACTGTCACTTTAATTAGTGTCATGTGCTTATGGACAATCGTTACACCTCGGCATGTTCCGCCGCCTTTGGTCGGGGTGTGACAGAGCCTCATGTGATTGATAATGGCACATCAGTGGGTGAAGGTCAAACTTCTTCACCTATACCTTCTAATGCAAGTACCATAAATAGCCTTATTTCACCTAATATTCATCAGTCCACTACACCCTCTTCTTTAACTCCTACAAGCTCACCTTATATTACCTCACAAATACCTATGACACCTACCAATTCTTTGACCACTCAACCTAATATATGCTCAAATCCCAACTACCCACATATTCCTTCAAAAAGAAAAACCAAAATTCCCACTTGGCTACAAGATTATGAAAGTGGAGAGGGGCTATCAGATGAAGAAGCTCACTTTCTTGCCCTCTCCATTTTTTACCCTACCACTTTTTGTGAGCCTGCTAAGAAACCTGAATGACAGAATGCAATGGCCAATGAGCTCGCAGCAATTGAAAAGCATGACACTTGGGAATTGGTTAGTTTACCTTCAGGAAAAAACGTAGTTGGGTTGAAATGGCTTTATAAGACAAAAATTGGAGCAGACGGGGAGATCATGAAGTATAAAGCAAGGTTGGTTGTAAAGGGATACTCACAACAGTATGGGATCGACTACCAGGAGACTTTTGCTCCGGTTGCTCGATTCGAGACTATTCGGGTTGTCATAGCTGTTGCTGCTCAAAGAGGTTGGAAACTACATCAGTTAGATGTAAAAACAGCCTTCTTAAATGGTGAGCTAACTGAAGAAATTTATGTAAATCAACCTGAAGGGTTCGAGAAGGTTGGAAGTGAAGACAAGGTGTATCGTTTAAAGAAGGCCTTGTATGGGCTCAAACAAGCCCCACGGGCCTGGTACTCTAGAATTGATGGGTACTTTACTCAAAATGGCTATGCTAGAAGCAACAACGAGCCAACTTTGTATGTTAAGAAGGTGGATAATGAGATAATATATGTGTGTTTATATGTAGATGACATCGTTTATACTAGCTCATCTGCACAACTGCTAAAGGAGTTCAAATGGAGCATGAGTTTGAAATGTCTGATATGGGCCTACTAAAGCTCTTTTTGGGTTTGGAAATAAAACAGACTTCTAAAGGGGTGTTCTTATCATAAGAAAAGTATGCTAAGTCCCTTATTGCCAAGGTTGGCATAAAAGACTCTCATGTTGAAAACACACCTATGAATGCAAATGAAAGATTGCTTCGTGATGACAAGGTAGAAAAAACAAATGAGACTTTATTTAGAAGCCTAGTTGGTGGTTTAATTTATTTGACCCATACCAGGCCCGACTTAGCATATTCCATTAGTTTGATTTCATGTTTCATGCAAGCTCCATCTAAGTTACACCTGGGTGCTGCCAAACGAGTTGTGAAGTATGTGGCAGGCACAATTAATTATGGGATTTGGTATGAGAAAGGTGTTCCCATCCGGTTAGTTGGATACTCAGATAGCGACTGGGCAAGTTCCATCGATGATAGGAAAAGCATTTCAGCTAGTGTTTACTCTCTTGGAAGCGGAGCAGTGATGTGGAGCTCTAAGAAATAGAATACGGTCACACTCTCAAGCACAGAGGCAGAGTATGTAGCGTCCTCAGCAGCCACATGTCAGGCCATATGGTTAAGAAGAATTTTAAGTAATTTGGATGTGGTGCAAGAAACCCCCTACAGTCATTTTCTGTGATAATCAATCTGCCATTAACCTATCCAAGAATCCAATATGCATGGTCGCTCCAAACATATAGAGATCAAACATCATTACATTCGTGACATGGTGGCTGAACAAGAAATTTCCCCGGAGTATTGTGGTACTAATATGCAAGTTGCAGATGTCTTGACTAAGGCTTTAGCTCATGAAACGTTTGTTCAATTCCATCATCTTTTGGGAGTTGAGGAGTTTGAAGCAAGGGGGATGATAAAAATGCTCCAAGCCTCCACATGCAAAGTAGCTAACTAGTCAACAGTAGAAGGAGTCAGAGTATAATCGTGGGCCAAGTTATGTACATGTTAGTTTTGTTTGTTTTTGAATAAGTTTGTTTTGTTCAATGTGTCCTTTATTTTAGTATTGATGTGTTGTAAAACACATGTATTTTTCGCACGTTTTATCTAAGTATTGTAATATATTTTATGTGCTTTTACTTAATTTATATAGGTTTTACATATATTTAATAATTATATAGGTTTTGGGTTACAAGGAAGAGAAACCAAGCTTTTGGAGTAGTTTACGAGCCTTTTACACATAGTTTTCAAGTAAAAACTCAAGGCCCGGTCCGTTACATCATGGAAAAGCCCAAGCCTACTATTATATTATATTATAAAAAAGAAAAAAAACCTAGCAGCCAAGGAGCTGGCCGATCGCAGCAGGCAGCAGGAAGGAAGCAAGGGAAAATCTTTTTTCGGTTTAGGGTTTGATCGTGTGGCGGCTAGGGAAGGAAGAAGGAAGCAAGTGCAAGCCTCGGGATCATTCACCATCAGTTTTTACAGCCACGAGCAGCCTCAGAATACCCAATATTCTTTCAATAATTTCATTGTTCATCAACTTTGATTTCTTGTTTAATTGTTAACTAGTTTTGCAATTACTTGAAAGATTGATTTGTTATTGATTATTGTTGATCATTGGATGTTTGTTAAGATGATTGGTATGAGTTTAATGATGTGTTTATTAAATGTTCATGGCTGTCCAAAAAGTATGAGAGGCTAATCTTGTTAGTTCTACCTAGGGATGATGTTAATTGTTAGGTTTTGATAGGTTTTATGGATTGTTTGATTGATAGACCTTAATTGCTATTGTAAAGTTTGATTTAGACTTGAAATAGGTTGTGTTTAAGGGCTGGAAATTTTGGTGATTCATTGCATAAACCCCGTGTGTCGGTTGATTAGTTTTGTATTGATTGATCGGTGCATTGTTTGATTCTAGACTTTGTGTTTAGGGTTTGCTTGCGGTAGGTACCACCGTAGGGTTTTGTTGCATGATTATTTGGTTTAAGTGCAGCGGTTAGACACCTTCTTTGAGACCGAGAGGTGATAGGAAGTTAGGGTTGTCTCATTGCCTTTGCATGCTAGAATAAGAATTGCGCGAGAGCGAGTTTGTTTCTTGTCAGGTTTAGGTGTTTTAAGCGACTAGTTGATCTATTTTAGTTTAAGTTGAATTGTTCCTCTATCCTTGGTTGTGTAGTATTCATTGCCATTAGGGTCGAGTGTTGGTGAGACCGAGAGGTGATCCTTCATTAGAACACGTTAGCAATTGTTTCCCGGTTTGGTCGTTTTAGCCGATCTTGAGTAGTTTAGGCTTGTTGAGTGAGACCGAGAGGTAATCCAGTGAGCCCGAGTGATCCTTAGTCGTGTCATCTTTAGGGACCGGTGTCTTGAAGTCATCCAATCCATTAGCTTGTTAGGCCTACAATTTGATTCAGACCTAGGTAAACGTTTTTCTCCATCCTAAGTTAACACAGTTAGTTTGTCGTTAAGTTTTCTATTTTAGGTAACTTTTGTCGGTCAGTCTAGTTAGTTCAGTTAAGTTAAAAGAAATCAAAAATCAATTAAATATTATTCTAAGGTAGGTCTTGTCTAGGGTTAGTAATCGTTAGCGTCTTACGTGTCCACGTGTTCGATACTCGGACTTCCTAGGTCTATACTACTTGCGATCGGTACACTTGCCGGTTGTGTGTGGTTTTAGGATTTTCGTTTTAATATTAAAGCTTAGTTGTGAGAGTCATTATTATAGGGTTATTAGACACACATCAAGTATGTTTGTTATCTTCTCTTCTTATTTAAGAATGGTCCTTGTGCTCTGTAACTTCACAAACAATCAATATCAAAAAAGTATTCTCTTTCCATACTCTCTTACTTTTGCTTAGAATCTATATCACTGATCTCATCAAATTTTGATTAGCTGTTTAGACCACTCATATTATGCTAGCTTTGGGTAATTTCTCTATGTTTGTTACACCTTATGCTCTATTAACCTTTTTGATTAGTGATATCTATTTTTGACAGAATTTGATCATTTTTTTGTGATGCCTTACATGTGACACACTATTCTGCACCTAGCAGTCGGTGTCGACGATCTTAAATCTATGATAGATAAAGCTCATGAGTTGGGATTGGTTCTTCTCGTGGATATCATGCACGATTGATCTTAAATTAAGGGTTGCAATCATGAAACTTTACTTTTATTTGAAAGTTACTGCTTGAAAATGGCGTGAGATAAGATGTTATGTATTCAATGAAAACTGGTATTCAAATCCATAAATTATAATTTTACATTGATGACACAGATTTCCTGATATCATCAGCCCAGAACTGGAATGAGTTTACATGCTAAAGTATTCTAATTCTCAAGCTAATATAACTTATACATCAGGTTCGGATATTTGTCATTGAAGAGTTGGGATATTGATGGTGAATACATTTTTCTTCTATGTTATGCAGGTATGAAAGAGACCATAAAACTGCTTTTTGGCTACATGTAGTCTTCACAACCTACTGAACGCATCTTTACTCTGTGAAAAGGGTTTTACTCCACTTAATTTTGAGGTCTGTTAGCCTACATATTTCTAGCTGCCACATGATCCTCAACTACCCAAATGAGTTTCCATGTCTTACTTTCTTGTTTACGTGTGTTGTCGCAAGGTTTAAATGCTCTCGCATTTTTGTTTGTTTCATGTCAGCCCAGCCCGTATACTGTACAATATATTCATTAAACTTTATTTCTGTATAAGTTGTTTTTATAGATTTAATATTGTTGATCTCCCGTGTTACATAACTTAGGTTTAAGATTGACTGTTAATATTTAAACAATGGTGTGATTAGAATTAGGTTGAGTGATTCGACTTGTGCATGTGATTTGACCAACTAAAACTCTTGAAAAGTAGCAAGTCAATGTGATTATGAGGTTAAGATCAATATCGTATTTAAATATCATTTTGGATTTTTATAATTTAATGGCTATTTTTTTTTCTTTTTCAGACAAAATTTAGTTCATTCGACATCGGTGTATGGCCTAATATGCCCTACTTCAAGGTTAAAGAAACCCCAAAATTTCCTAGAATCACTTACCTACTACCTTATTGAGTACGCCAAATTTTCGATACGCTTTTTATCGTTAAATTTCCATATCTAATCTTTGTTTTATATAAATACTTACATTATTTGTACACAAAGATGGAAATAATGAGCTGACTTTATTGACTATATTCCTCTTTTCAGATTGGAATCTCTTTACTACCTCCATTGGGTACGCTTTTTATTCGCTGAATTTTCAACCGCTTCATAACCACCCCCAAATGACGGTTTTAAGTAAGCTTCTGTTTGGTACCATGCGTATCAAACCATATGATTGGGTGGATGATGGTGCTTCAATCTCTTCATAGGTTGAGTTCTTAAATAAAGAAATAATATTTTCGAATTAATTACGCAAGAATGTCGTAACTATAATTTATAAGTAGAAAAAACAACATATAATTAGCTAAACGGGCCTGCCGAGTTACGAGCTCAGGTCAAAATACATACTTTTTTACTGGTTAAAACGGATCAGGTTGACTTTAGTAATGGGGTTAGGTTAAAAAAATATTTTTTACTGGTCAAAACGGGTCTGGTTGACTTTAGCTGCGGGTTCACATCAAAACATGTACTTTTTGGCTGGTCAAAACGTGTCGGTTTACTTTAGATTTATGGAACGTAACCCATACCCGTGTTTCATCAGGTGAAGCTAAACCCATTGGGGTGTGCTTGGCAAGGGTTAAGTTGTTAACTATAGATATATTACTTTTCCATATTAATCACATAAGAATGTCGTGAATTATTATTAAGTAGAAACATGCTGGTTCAATAAATGGTTTAATCAAAACATGTACTTTTGTACTGGTCAAAATGGGTTGGTTAACTTTGTGTTCATGTAACGAAACTAATGCACTCGTGTTTCTTCAGGTAGTGTGAGTCCTTAGTGGCCTGTTAGTGTTCGCTCGACGAAACTCAAACTTAACTATGCATTCACCACCCCATGCCGACGCGTTAATTCTTTACCTGACGAGGGTGGTAGCATGCATTGGTTTACCGCCATTACGTCATGTGTGGTTCCTAATGTTCTGTGATCGCCATACTGTGACCCTGAAGGCCACCACTGCAGGTGTTATCACACCCATCCCTTGGTGTGTTTTCCAGGTTTATTAGTTACTACTCATAACTTTCTCTTATTTAAACAATTACCACTTGTTTATTTCCATTAATAATTCATAAAAATTGAAACTTTATAACAGTCGATGATAAAAAGTTTCCCGATGATCAGAAGATCGTAGACCACGCATGGCTTGAGGAGATAGATAAGCCCACAGCCTTAAAGGTGGTTAGAGCACCATACAACAGGCCAAAAAATGTCGAGAGGTGATGAATCACGTGTTAGATAGGCAATTCACAAAGTGATTGGAGTTTTGATGGCCTCATATAAGAGATTAATACCATAAATCATAAACTTCAAACATTCTTAATGCTTCCTTTACATTTCACCAAAAGTCACTCAAGGTACCATTATATCATTAGAGAATCCTCAATATATCCCCTGTTTTTCCACCAACGACTTTTTTTTGCAGTGATGTTTCAGATGATGAATTTGATGATGATGATGACAATGATGTTTATGAGGAGAATAATAGCAGAGATGTGACGATTGGTACTTGTTTTACACCTTTGGTTGTGAGGATGTCTATTAAAGGTTGTTATTCATCATTTCCGTTTTTTGTGATATAAAAGACTTCATATATGATTCTGACTTCTTCATATTTTATAGTGACAGTGAAGATTCTGATAACTAGTCAAGCAGTGGGGCCCAATGGACTTTGATGGAAAAGGGTGGAGTTATTGAAGGTGCATTAATCGAGCTAAGCCATGAACACCAACTTAATCTTAATATTGCACTTTGTTTTTTTTTTTTTTTATCTTTTTTACCGCCTATGAGCCTTAACTTTTAGATATACGATCAAATATTAAACTTGTTCTTTAAATATTTCTGATAAATGAGAAGTAAAAGCCCGTCTATCTGTGTATGGAGCCGATCTTTCAAATGAAAAGGCCAAATTTAGGAATGCACTTTCCAAAGAAAGGAGTCTTGCATTAAAATAGTCTGTTGTGTATTTTTTTTTCTTTCCAATTTTGAGCTTGTTAGTATGTTGATCTATTTTATTTATTTATTATTTCTATAGTGAAAAAGAACTTGAGAATAATTTGACTGATGTTCAGAGGCACCATCAATACACATCCCGTGTAGAAGAAAAAAAGATATGAGACGATGCCACAATTGAAGAGGAAAAAACATAAAAACTTTAAAAGAAGAAAAAATCCATCAAGAAAAATTAAAAGCAGAAGAGGTATTTAGAAAATACACATTTCTATAGTTATATCTGATCTTATTCGGTTATATTATTGTTAAAGAGTTGTTTAATTCTCATATTTTGCGTGCAGGCCAAGCATCAAGTTGAAAAGAAGAAAGAGGAATCAGCTCAAGCTAAAGCATTGGAAGCGGAAACGAGTTGTTCAACAAGCATATGAAGTGGCGGTTCCTAAGGCTATGACTACTTCACAAGGAATGGTTTCTAAGTAATCTAGAAAGGACCTGCGGCTGCCAGCACAGTAATTGGTCAGGGTAATACAGCCGCTTCGGCTTAGAAATAATGTAGACTGGATAAAGATACGTGCTTGTCTGTTTTCTATGATATTTCATCAAGCGACAAAGATCCTTCTAGAAATGTAAATCCACATTTGTATATAAAAAGTGTTATGGACTGTTTGAAAAAATTAAATAATGCATTTTGACTTTTTAATGTCAAAGTTCAATTAATTTTCTTTTCCTCACTCAAACATAAGTGGAGTGACGATTTTCATTTGAAGTTGTAAATATTTTACCACAAGTATCAACATTAAAAATAGCAAATCGTAAATAAGTTTTACCTAAATGTATTACACCATATAAACTAATATTTGATAGTGTTTATTGTTTTTTTCCTTTTCCTTTCCCTTTTCATAATAACAGGATGCATATCATGGTAAGAGGTTGAGGTGTAAATATAAGCAAAAAGTTGTTGTATATCTATCATGTTATAATAGTGTGTACATTTGTTGTAAGCGTTAATTCTTATCTTGATTAGAATTTGTCATGTATCTGCTGATTTGAGTTACGTTAAAAACCAGATACCCGCCGCGAATCAGTACCAACGTTCGGGCAATGCTTTGTTTATCCAAAGGATTCAAATAGCTTTAAACAATGATAGATACATTGTAGCTGCATAACTATTCACGTACCGAACTGCAACCTCTGTTTTCGTCCCCGCCGCAATTCGCGGGCTCTCCTACTAGTATTAAATATAAAGATAACTTAAAATTATAAATACAATATATGAACATCTTGTTTTCAAATCACCATCTGGTCCTCGATCACCTGGACACTATCACCACTTTCAACTGGTTTCATTAGTTAAATATTGACAACTCATTTCTGTAAAACTTGGACATGATCAGTTTTGACCAAAATCAATTTAAGTAAAACTAGACAAAATCAGAGCTAATAAGAAACCCAAAGAATCGAGGCTGCAACACATAAACAAGATAGATGAACACATAAAAAAATGGTAATTCAGTTTGGAAACCCGAAAATCAAATGTGATGGAACTCTAATACGAAAACCAAAAATCGAGACCTCCAATGGCCTCGTATAACGATTCTTGATTCTTGTTTTCCCGGCAGGGGAAAAGGGTTCCACGATGGCCCCTTCTTTCCATGCATGGCCACATCCCACACATCATTTTCGATGTCTTGCATTTTTTTTTATCATGGGTCGCAACTGCGATTTTTCGTGAAATATATAAACTCCCTGGAGGTTTTTGTATGATTGCTGGTATCCGTCATTAGGGGTACCATCAGAAGCTGATAGAGTGGTGGGAAGGCAGTGGAGTGTGATCGGTATAGTAAAAGAAAAATAGGGTTAGTGTAGGAGATGATGAATGCCAGGTAAATGCAATTTTAAATGCATGTTTTTCAAATAAACGAGAAGGAAATTATGAGACACCAGAAGGAAATGAAGCAGATTGTTTATCTAGTATTCTATGGTGTTGATCCATCGGATGTGCACAAACAAAAAGGTTCTTTCGGGGAAGGATTCGAAAGAAACCAATGGCCAAATGCACCTGCGTGGAAAGAGGCTCTAGCTGAAGCAGCCAATTTGTCTGGATGAGACACTAAGGAGATTGCCAATGGGTAGTTTTCTTATATTGCCTTAAATCTATTGCAACTTTTTATATTTGATGATACATTTATTAAACAATTTGGGGATCATGTTAAGAAAACACTAATGTAGAGGTGTTTATAGACCTTGTTAGGGATGATTTGGGGATTTGGAATGATTGTAATAGAATTATATGGATCATATCATAGAGTATCTTAGCAATAGGTGAAAAATAGCTGAGCCCGAGCTCGACTAGGCTCGAGCTCAGCTCGTTTAACTTATACAGAGCTCGAGCTCAAGATCGGCTCGTGAGTAGTTTTTCGAGCTCGGCTCACTTACTATTCATTAAGTAAATTTTATAAATTTGTAATTATATATATATATATTTTTTTTAAATTATAATTTTTTATAAAACATAATATATATTATTTAGTTCAGGCTACGTTTCAACATAAAAATCGCTTGAGCTCTACAAACTGGGTCACTGGGATGTGCAGTTTACACCAATGGGCCTTAACCAGGTGCCAAGTGTTAACCGTAGCTGATTTGTGAGTTATGTACACATGCAACATTACGGAGATTTATTTGAATCGTTGTCTTCCCTCAAGCAGACTATTTAGCCAGTCCCAGAAAAGTTGATTTCTCAGAAAAATACTTGTGTTATTAGTTCTATAGTACAAAATACAAACATAAAACCTAGTATTTAGTCTCTGTTGTTTGATATGTTCACGGAAAATGAATGAAATTGAAAGACTGCAATGCATTTATAATTGTTAGATTCGTGAAACCATTTTGCCAAAACTGTGAAACCAAACTGGAGCCAAACCGTTAGTAATGAAGGATCCATAGCATCTTTGATTGTAATGATTGGTTATAGTTGACCCAGACCCTTCCTCGGTAGCTCCCGCCAATGCTTCTGCAACACTTGAGAGGCAGTCCTGTATAACCAATTATCATCGACAAAATTTATTTAAACCTAAATACTTATCACACTAACCCTTTGAGGTCAGTTGTACGTTATGCATTAACCTGTCTAAAGCGATAAAGGATTTGTTCAAGTAATTTTATACACTGACCACAAGAGAAGAGCGTATGCATTTGATGAGCTAGTGCAAGTTTTCATATACTGATTACGTAGAAAGATTAGTGTATGACGACTTGAGAACCATTCTATCACATTGACCATGTGAGCACTCTGGATCAAATGAAGTTTTGGAAAGACCCGGTGTCCGTGTTCAAGCCTAACTCATTGCACTGACTAAAGGACTCGGTGCCTTCGTGCTCAAGCCTAACTTGTTGCGCAGACTACTGCAAGGTCAATCATTTCGGTCAAAGTCAAAGATCAGACCCTTCCTCGGTAGCTCCCGCCAATGCTTCTGCAACACTTGGGGTCAATGTGAAGATTAAGGCTGTGTTTGTTTAGGGTCTGAATAGGTCTGAATGGGTTGAAGTTTGATTCGGTCAGACTTCAAATTGTTTGTTTCACCATTACGATACATCTGAATGACTGACCCAGCCTCTTAATCAATCAGATTGAAAACAACGCTGAATGGAAAATAAGACATTGCTACCCTCATTACCCTAATCAACTCGTTCCTTCCCTTCATCACCATCGCTGATTTTTAGGAAACAAGATCTCCTTCGTTGCTGCTTCAAGATCTCGTTCATCGTAGAAAGGTTCGTCCTTTCCTAATTGTTCTCATCATCGATTTTCAGTATCCTAACCATTTCGATTTTCAGTTTTTTTTGTCATATATATGTTAATACAATTAGGCCTGTTGCTAACGTAAACCCTAGCCATTGATTTTCAGTTTCCTAATTCTTTGTGTTAACCTAATCATGTGGCATGTGTGATTGTGTGGTGTGTCATTGTGGTATCTTGCAATTCTTAATTTTAATAAACATGTTGACTTTTGAGGTATGACAACTGAATCCATTTCTGATTGAATTTGGGAACAGTGACTGGTTTGCTAATTAGGGCTGATTTTTTTAGTAAATGTTTATAACAATCCATTAGATCTCTACACCTTTAATCTATAATCACTTATGTTACAAATAAGCATGTGATTATCTTAAATAACCGATAATCAGTTAGAGCCCTGCGCCATTCAGTTTGCAGCCATAACCGAAGCCGACAAGAACTTAAGCTTTAACAAATGAATTGTTCTTTTTCTTTTAGTGAACTTGACCAGATTGCCATTTGCCCATAACCATTAAGAGTTTCTGATCAGGTGTGATTTTTGTGAGATTTCCAAAAGAAAGATAAAGATAGCAGTGACCAACGGTGGATTCCACAACCTTTTTCTAAGCAAAATGCACATCCAAAAATTTACAATTCATTAGTTGTAAGGTTAGAAACCCGTGTATTCACGGGTTGAGCAAACAAATTTTACTTAGCAGCCCACGCATTAGTTACGAGGGTTGAGAAAACAAATTGTTTTGCTTCATGAATTGATACACAGACTATTTAAATATATATACAAACATCCATTTAGGCAAATCAATAGACACAGGTGCCTTATTTTGTTAGCATAGATTACATCATTTACCATTTTTTTATTTATATACACTCGACAACAATTATGCACTACAGGCGTCAAAAAGAAGCCTTTCTAGCATGATCTTCCTGCAGTTTGGCTTCGGCAATACTAATGAGAACTAACAGGATTAGGGGTTGTAATCAAAACATGTATGACCTCTTAAATTGCAACATGAAAAACAACATCAAGAACTTCCTGCTCTTTAGTTATTGTTGAAACAAAAATATAAAAGCTTAACACATCAAGAACTTCATGCTCCATGATAGTGCCTGATATGCAAACTGGTAAAAATGAGTGGGTCGGTTGGGTAACAGGTCAAGCGGGTCGGGCCGGGTTGGGCTGTGAGTGAATAATGAATATAGTTTTATAAATAAATTAACCGTCAAACGCGAATTCTATGATCCAAACATGAGTTGACAATTGACCCAATCGAGATGTTCAAAGCTAATGGGTCGAGTAAAAGAATTATATGCAGCAGTAGAAGCCAACTGTGATAACCACATTTGTAAATACAAAATACAAAATTTAAGCTTTATTATAAATATAAATAAATCGGCATCACACAACAAATTTAAAAGAAAAAAACTTACTTGATAAACATTTAGTGACTGTCAGCTGCTTCTTTCATGTCATTACCAGACTGATGCCCTGCGTGAATCCACCATGTTCTTGCATCCAACTGAGAGAAATTTTCTATCCTCAACAGTCACTTCAATTACCAGTGTTGCTACTAAAAGATCATAATGCCAACAACACATATCAATTACCAAATCAACTATAGTTATATGTAAACATATTGCAACATGAACATCTATTCAGTCCACTGTGTATAATTTTCTCCATTTATGTATTGATATTACTTTACATAATTTCAATAATCCCCATTTTGTTTTCCAAATGCAGTATCATCTTGTACAAGTTATAAGATTTAAGCATTATTATTTTAAATGATGTGTGATATGCTATTGCAGGTTGTGAGTAATGAACATCAAGGAAAAAGAAGGATGCTACCAAAGAATGGAATACGAAAACTTGGCAAATTGGACCCATTGGTAGGTTAGCATACAATCTGATCAAAGAATTAAATGTCGAATACTCTTCTTAGTTGAACCAAGACAAGAATGCTTCTGGTATGATGATTGGGGCTAAGAAGAATGCAAGCGCTAAATACCTTGATTCAAAAACAAACCAGTTCACTTTGACTATTGATGATTTCAAGTTTATATGTTTGTATATTTCCGAAATGTTAAAATCCCGTAGCAACATACAGGTAACAATGCTTGTTAATTTCTGTTTGGATTTTAGTATGTTTTCATGGATTTCGAGGTAATAATGTGTAATTTGGATTTTCTATGATGTTTTGTATTGTTTTTTTATATAATTATTTATCACTTAGAGTTCCAATAAACCAGATACATTTATTCAGCACGAAATAGTTCAGAAGGGTAAGACAGTCATGTTGCACAGTTATTCAGAGGTCTAACCAAACAGTCTTAACTGATTCAGTACTTACTGACTCAGAGTCTCTTAACCATCTAGACCTCTTATTGGTTCAGCACTTACCAAACAGCCCCTAAATCAATACAATATGCTCAATTACCTTTATGAAATTTAACAAATGTCAAAATACATAATCAAATACAATAAAGATTCAAAGATCAAAGGTTCCAATCATGCAGACAATGTAATGCGTATTGATAATAAAACATTCAACTTCATCACTAAACTCATAGATATATAGATATAACAAAAGGTTCATATACATATGTACCAGTAACACAACAATAACATAATCTAGTTTAGTGTACCGCAACGGCTCAACCATCGTTATCTCATTTCCTCTCCGGTCTTCTTCTACTCTTTTCAATCTCCGTTTCCTTCTTCGAAACCGCATAACTCCCATCATCTTGCATATTCATATCAAACACTTTCAAATTTTCCCTCTTACTTTCCTTTCTCCAATTACTCCCATTATCTCTCTTATCCAATCCATCTCTACCCGAACCCGAACCCGAACCAGTGCGAATTCCCCTCCTACCATCCAATTTCCCAGACCTCCCATTCGCATTACCTGAATTCTTCACATAATCCCGATCCTCATTCTGATCATAACCCAACTCTCGATCCGATTCATCCGAATTCCCATCAGTAATCCTCCCGTACGGCTTAATACTATGAACAACACCTTTAGGAAAAAACCTAGCCGAAGGCAAACCCTCAACAGTCTCAAACAACTGGGGCCCATCTTTCTCGGACCACAAATCAAACCCACCCGGTTTCTGAAACCGGTCGGCTAACACCTTCAATTGCTCATCAGCCGTAACCGAGAACAACTTAGGAGCTTTGTCAACCACCTCCCACGGCCGCTCGAGCTCCGACACAGCGGCGGCTAGCTCGGCTCGTTTTCGCATCTCATAAACCTGGCGTTCGCGGGCGAGGCGGGCTCGGAGGAGTTGCTTGGCTTTCTTGGCTTGCATACGTTTCCACTGCCACTTGGATACGCCGCCGGGGTAGGTTCGTGGTCCGCCGCCCATGCGGATGGTTGTTGAGGGGGGTGGTTTGGAGATTGAGAGGTGGGTGAATCTGGATGTGAGGAAGGTGTGTGTCGGGTCGGGTAGGATGTGGGTTGAGAAGGACAGGGGTGATGGTGGTGCTCGTGCTTGTGTTTGGAGAAGCCACGGCGGCGACATGGTGGTGGAAGCTATCTGAACTCTGAAGACAAAACACCGGGATGAGGAGAAAAGGATATTATTTATTATTTATTATTGACTGACTGTTCATTTTTGAAATAACAGGAGCCGAGCGGCCAAGCTGGTTTATTTTTGTAATCGAGCCGAGTTCGACCCAAGCTCAGCTTGGGTCATGGATCGGCTCATTGACTCGATCTTAGACCCGTTTAACTTCAAGCTCGATCTCAAACCCAGCCCTAAATACCTCGTTTGGTTTCGAGCTCTGGCTAAAACCCGCCATGGAGCAGCGCTAATTAAGTCCATAAAAGTTGAAGTTAAAACTTTTTTTTTTATGTTAACTCACATATTTTCTAAGTTACTCTTAAATTACATCTTTTATTGACAACAATGTGATTTATACACACATTATTGTAAAGACAAAATCTTATCAACTTCTTAATACCGCTAGGTCATAAAAAACACTAATGGTAATACAAACGGAAACATTGTTAATACGAAACACTTCTACCCAAAGTGGGTGTTGGTGGTTCAACCGTACTTCTAATTTTTTTGCTTGGATGAAGCTGGCAAGTAGACGTTAAAGAGTTAAAGATGTTAGGATTTATCACTCACGACTAGAGTATTCTCAGCCAGTTCTCCATTCTTATCTCTATAATTACATTAAAAAACACTACATTGAAAATATGAGATGTTGAATTGGAATGATAAAGCTAATAGCAAATCAGTATTGAAAAGCACTATCTTTTGTATGTCCGTTGGTTAAAGCTCTATTAATCTAAATCAATACCCTCTTTATTTGATATGTGTTTATGATTTGTTTACTATATTTGAAGGATTGTATTTTTATCATACTTCTAATGTCAATGCAAATTTGCTAACAATGGTGAGCATGTATCATGTAGACATAACTCACTTGTGATATTTAGTTTAATGGCATATATGTGTGTATCTATGTATCCGTTTTTTATTTCTTAATTTTTGTTCGTATAAATTAAAAACTTTTGTAACAATTTGTATTAGTTTTTCTTTGTCTTATTATCACATCGTACATTATATGGGTTCTAACATAATTACTATTAACATTTCATTAAACTAATTAAATTCGTTGTAGTAACCTTACAACATTAGTTTTTTTTATTATTTTCTTTTTTATTTTATAGCATACACATAATACACAAATGTATTGTTGGCGTCCACATTACAAACTTTATAAAATTCCAAATATTGAAAAAAAACATCTTAACCTTATCAATCAAATTAACTATGACATGATTTTTCAAATAATATATCAATTTACTTTATGAAACCATAACATTTGACTTAATATATCAATATGTATTTATATTTGTATTTTTCTATAATTTTACACAATCTAATCATGATCATTTATGCATGTCATTATCTAGAAAGTAAAGAAAGAGACAAATCATACTATTAATACTTGACAACGGTAATGTTATAAATAAAATTAAAACCATTGTATACAATGAAATATTTAGGGAGTTAGTAAATATTAAATTTTTGATACTTTTGTAAAACTAATAGTTAAAAGTGTAGATTTTTGTACACATTTATTTAAATTATTTTCTTTATTTAGCCTGTGTAATATACTGGTTACTAACCTAGTCTAGGTTAGTGCATTAAATTAAGAAATTTCAAAGAATTGATAATTATTTTAGTTAAATTTTGTCAATGTTGATTATATGTATATATTAGCTATTATCCACCGTATTATGGGGGTTGTTTTACATTTTTTGTTTCTAATATTTATATATATTTTAGGATTTCAATTTTATTTCATGGAAGAAAGTTAATAATATATTTAGAGTTTGATGATGAGAAAGTATCACAAATAAATGAGATGTTATCACCCGTTTAAAAGCTATCTGGGTTTGGTGAGACTCATGACCCGTTTATTTTTTTTACTATAAAATTGTTTCTTAATTATAAATAATATTTTTTTTTTAAAAATAATTTTTAGTATATCATTATTTTATACGATTTTCATATCAAATATTTAGTAATATTAATTTTTAATTTAATGAGATGTTATAACCCATTTTAAGAGCTATCTTGGTTTGGTGAGACTCATGCATGCGAATTCAGATCAAATATATGAGAAGCCTCCATTTTTAAATAAAACAATATGATAGCTTGAGAAAATTTAAAAAGTAACCAGAGAGCTTTTAAATGTTTTGTTTATATATATTTAAGATAAGATAAGATTACACGTTACAAATATGAAAATCAACCTCTTCTAATTATTTTTTTTTAGGGATAATTCCCAAAATGTCTTTTTTTAGAGATAGATTCCAAATATGTCCCTATAAAATTTAAGTTCCATCTTTGTCCATTTACTAACATGCCGTCGCCTAAGGCTGTCACTTTTACCCGAAACCCGACCCAAAAAAACCCATACCCGAACCCGAACTAACCCGACTCAAAGAACCCAAACCCGAGAAAAGACTAACCCGAACCCAAACCGAAGTAATTGGGTTGGTTCTCGGGTTTGATTTATAAGTTTCGGGTCAACCCGAATAAACTTCTAGTTTTAAAATTAAATATATTTTTATGTATAATAAGCTATGTCTTAGCCACTAAAGTTATCATAATCTAGCTCTAATCGACTGTTGTCATTCTAACTATTATGGATCGATTGCTTATTATTAATTCATGTTTTCCATTTATTACTAATAGCAACCGAAATCGAACAACCAAATCACGCCCGATGGAATACGATTAAGGCTCGAGTTAGTTTTACTCTTCTTTTGAATTGTTTTATCAAGTTTTGTTGGTTTGTTATTTGATTATTTGTATTATAAGCAAAGGAGAATATTTTGTTTTAGTTTTAGCATTGTAGTTTTTAAGTTTTTTTTGTTTTTGTGTTTTTTTCTTTTGTTTGTTTGTTTTCTAGGATACTCGAAACCCAATTAACCCAACTCGAAAAAACCCGAACCCGAACAACCCGTGAGAGATTTGGGTTGGGTTTCGGGTCAAGATTAAAACTTTTAAACCCGAAGAACTCGACCCGAAAAACCCGAAACCCGAAAACGAGCCCAAAGAACACCCCTACCGTCGTCTCTACGTTAGGAGTTCAAGATGACATGTCTCTTAACTCGTCGCCTCCCCACATGTTAGCTCAAAACTCGTCATGTCACCATCATGTTAGCTCAAAACTCGTTGCCTCCGTGCCATGTTAGCTCAAAACTCGTTGTCTCACCGCCATGTTAGCTTAAACACTAAATTTAATAAATTTTGTTATTTAAAAAATTATATCTAAACAAGGTACACATAAAATGATTTTGATGGTATGTATTAGTTTTCTTAATCGTTTTATTATTCAAAATCTTATATACAAGAATTTAAAAACCAACAAAATTAAAAAATATTTTTTTTAAAATTAGTTTAGGATCCATGTTTTTAGTAAGATAAAGTAGAATTATTTTTAGCTAACATAGTGGGGAAACAAGTTTTGAGCTAACATGATGGGGAGGCAACGAGTTTTGAGCTAACATGACGGTGAGACGACGAGTTTTGAGCTAACATGGCAGGAAGACGGCGAGTTAATAAACATGTCGCGTCAAACTCTTAACGTAGAGGCAACAGCGAGTTAGTAAGGGAATAAATAAGGAATTTAAATTTGGAAGGATATAATTGGAATCTCTCTTTTAAAATGGAACATTTTGAAAATTTTTCCTTTCTTTATTATATATATTATAATAAAGGGGTAGCGGTGCAGCTTGTTGCCCGCTTGCCTTCTGTTTCGATGTAATCCAATAAACAATCAAATTTATTGCTTTATTATTCTTTAACTCCTATACATATAATTTTGATATATTATGACTTTAAATCTAACGACTATAACCACATGACAAGTAGCTTTTGTATGACATTTACCATACATTTGAAAGGTCAGCATAAGCTTGATTAGCTAAATTTAGTCATGCACGATTATAAAGAAGTTTAGTTGCAACTTTAAGTTTATACATTATATGAATGATGATATGTTCATTAATCATGGTTGCATACTACAAAACAAAACGTTGTTATTATGTTTAAAACATAACGAATCGCTAAGAGTGCTATAATTAGTATCATCTTATCAATATCATGACCCTAACCCTAACCATCAACAACATCATTAGAGCCCCAAAAAACAGATACGTAGAACCCCAAAAGGCTCTATCATAGGCCTTGTTGTCAGAAAACGAAGCCCTTATTACTCTTGTTGTCTATTTTGTAAAAATTGATCAATAGAACTCCAAAAACTCTATTATAGGCCTTGTTATTTGTCATTATAATGTAGATATGTTTTTGCAAGGCGTAAGTGCTCAATGGAGCTCTATACCATTCCCGTAGGATGTGGATAGGGTCTTGTTTACCATAGAAGGAACGTTGAGATGGTATTATTGGCGAGTCTACTTTCTGCATTTTTAGTGACCTTCCATCTGATAACCTTGCCAAAAGATAAGTTTCTTAAAATATACTAGTGTTTCATATAGAACTAAAGTTGTCAGAATTTCGCATTGTGTGATACCCGACTACAGACGGAACTATAAGACTCAACATAAATACATATAGACAAAAATAAGTCACAGACAGGTTTTAGATTTTATGGTTATTTGAATGTTATAAAACCTCATTTACTTTTTAATCTTTATCGTAGTATACAAGAACATCTCCAACAGAGATGTCGTCCATCTCCGACGACGTCATCACCACCCCCTTCTCTCTCCTCCCTCACAACAACCGTCAGCACTGTAGGATGTTTTCATATCTCTCTCTCTCTCTCTTCCAATGAAGCTCTGCATTGTACCCAAATATTCATTCAAACATACCACCACCATAAAAGGAAAGTAATTTATATTTTCTTTGTAAATTGTAATCAACCCAAATAAAAAACAACTTAAAATACCAACGAGCCCAATGGGCCAAAACAACCAATTTGGTTTGGGCCACAAGAACACTCTGGAGTCTGGACTACTATCTATACCCACTCACCGGTAACCGCCTCAAAACGTTAACTTTTCCCAGAAGAAACTCACTTTTTCTGGTCTCATTTCCTTCAAATTATCACTCTTTTCTCCGGCGATTCGTAAGTCTATTGTCTTAATTTGTTAATCGAGTATCCGTTGAAGCTTAACGTTCTGTTTTTGACAGTGAAATAATAATAATAATAATAATAATAATCAAGCAATGGCGAGTGAGCAATCGATGTTAGCGCTAATTAGGGCTTCAAGACCTAGTTTTAAGAACTCAGCTGATAAGATTGCCTTTGCTATACACTCCACTTTCGTTGCGGCTGGCTTCAATTTCAACGCCACCGGTCCTCCGGCCTTCTCCGACGACGCTCTGTCGACTCCTTTTTCTGGTATATCTTTTTTTAATATTTACTTATTATTATTATTACATAATTAGGGTTTTGATTCCGAACTGATGGCAGGAAACTTAGCATAAGGTTTTAGGTTTTGAATTTAAATAGAACTGAAGTCGGTTTGGGTGGCGTTTACTTTGAATTATTATGATTGCAACTTGCAAGCGTTTGATGTTTGTCTGTATGCGTTTAGATGAAGCTGGTATTGAGGGGTGGAATGAAGTTGAAGATACTTATGCGTTTGTGTACTCAATCCCTAACGATAGTTCGAAGAAAGTACTCGTGAAGTGCCTTGTTATGAACAACCAGTTGCTTGTTGATGCTTTAACTTCTGGCACATCGAATCCGGTTCACCTCGAGATTAAGTAATTATCTTGACTTTTGCTCTCGTATGTTGTTACTTGAATTTATTATTGTTTAGGTAACGGATGACTCTTTTATGTAGTATTGATGATTTTGCTGTAGAAATTGATGATACCAAGTATAGTTCACAGTATAAGAACTTGGGTAAGCTTATAGATTCGGTTAATAAAGACGTGTTAGCCAAGTTGTATGGCTCTTCTGCTGCAAGCTCATCCAAAGCCCCGAGGTAACTGATTCATGCTCTTTGTACATAATAAAATTGTTACCGTTCTTTTAACCTTGTAACATACCGAGCTTTGTTATTTTTAATGGAGTGTGGTAGATGTATTTAGTAAAGAACTAGTATGTATACAGAGTACTAGGTTGGACATATTGGCATCTTATTCGTTGCTTGAATGTGGTTGATGTTTTTTGGAATAAAATAATATGATTATGGAATTTTTATTACTGATTTCTGATTACGTGAAAGGGGTTTAAGATGGAAGTCTTTTGAAAATGATTAAACTGCGAATGAGAAACATGCATACGATTAGTTACTTTTAGGGTTTCTCACTTTATCCATTATTAGAAATATAAAATCAATAAGTATGAACATGGACTGAATTATGCTAGATACGAATTTATTCGTCTTGCGTTGATTGAATGACACTAGATTGGTTTTGTGAAGAAAACCTAATATTGGATATAACGATTTAGGTTTGTAAATATTTTGTTTTCTAGTTTATGTTATGTTTTCTGATTCTTATTTCAGTTAGTGGTATATTTGCACCGGCTTAATTTTCTGTTCACCACTAATTTGCGCGTGTAACCCCACTAAAAATGATTTAATGGTGTTTGGAGACTTTAGATGATATTATGTACGGAATGACAAACAAAAGCATCCGACTTTCTATTTTTATGTTTATAATGAAAGTGGTTAGGTAGATCATGAGTATGAATTTGTCACATATTCCAGCATTTAAAAAGAATTTGTATCCGTACTCAGTTTCAACTGGTTTTTTTGGTTCATCTAACACAAATACTCACATGCATTTGTTATTTATTTATTTATTTTTTCGTTTTTCAGTTCTGGACATGACAAAGAATATGGTGATAGACATCAGCCGACACCGTTTGGATATGAAGATCCTTATTCTCACTTTCCTCCAGGGTATGTATGAATTTTTGTTAAAAACTATATACTTTGATATGTGGCCATATATATGAGTGAGCTATCGTGTGCCATAAAGTTTAAACAAGAGAAACACAATGATCAACCATTTTTGCTGAATGTTATTTATTCTTTTTCTATATTCAATTTATGTTGCATCCTCCACGTATGTGACAAACGTGGCATTACAATTTAATAAATAAGGAAACTATAAAATGCAGGGTGGCAGTTCCTCCAGTGCATTCTGGCATCGGTGGGGGTGATCTTTATCCTCAGCCTCCTGCAGGAATGTACCCTACAAGGTTCATCCATTAGGCCTGTAAATGTGCTGAACGGACACAAACGTGGTATGTTTGTGTCGTTCATTTAATTTAACTGAACATGAATGATTAAATGAACATGGTTTTTTTGTTTGTGTTTGTTCGTTAAGAAAATGAATGTGTTCATTTTCATTCATCAGTAGTACAAATGGACATATTGTGATAGCTAACACAAACGAACAAACATAACTAAATGTAGGTGAATAAGTATATACGACGAATGAATATAAACGAACATAACTGAGCAAACACCAATTGAAAGTAAATGTGAACATCAATATATTGGGCCTGGCAAGTTAATAAATATAGAATAAACTGTAATGGATAATATTGTAATTAAAATAGGCAAAAATTTAACGGGCCTGCACATGTAAATAATATATAAATGAAGATTCCTGAAACTGACACAAACTCATGAATGAATGTTCCAAGACTATAAATGAATGAACAGGACATGTGTTTGTGTTTGCTTGTTTAAGTACATGAACAAAAAGTTACCTTCATGTTCATTTATTGTATGAACGAACTTCCCGCTGAATGATTCATGAATGGTTTACTAATGGTTCACTGAACATTCGGTTTCTTCATCTTATATTTTGTATTTTAATTAATATCCAACATTTTGATTCTCTAATCTAGCTATAATATTTCACCACTTGCTAATGTTTAATATTGGTTCAACTTTAATATACAGGGGCGGTTTTGGTGATGGTGGAATGCTTGTTGGTATGTACTTCTATCTGTTCTTTTTATCTGTTCATGTTCTTATTATCTTATATTTGCATTTTGTTTCAAAATTTACCTATCGCTATAATGATTACGCAGGACCAAGTGATCCTAGGTTTTATGGTGGTGGGGGAAGAATGGGTTTCCCTGGAGGCCAGCCGTGAGTGCTTTTTTTAAACAATCTTTGTATTTTATATAAAACATAACTATTAAATCTTATATTCAATAGTTATCTTTTATCTGTCAGTCATATCTGTCATCTTTACTGTTGGATTTTGACTTTGTGAATGCAAATGAAATAGGGGTGTTCCACCAGGTGCTCGGTATGATCCTTTTGGTCCACCAGATGTTCCGGGGTTTGAACCTAATCGGTTTGCAAGGTATAACTTAACATCTCTAAATCTGTAATTAATGTTGGATAGATGATCTCATTTGGAGTTGTTTACAGAAACCCATGCAGGCCGCCAGGTGGAGCACACCCTGATCTCCAGCACTTCCACAATGATGCTGATTTCATATAAGTGACAAGCGTTTGCATCTGTTGTCTTTACTAAAGCTGGCTGTAAATTTGAAGGTTTTGGTTTCTTGCAATATGCTTTTGTTTTGACTGGTTGGTAACCAGTGTATATTATAATGACTTAGATGCTACCGTATTGTTTGAAACTTATTACTAAGAATGCTATATTTTGAAATAAGTGTGTTTGTTGTTGCGGGGTTTTAAGTTTTTATGTTTACGAGTGGTTTGAATAAATTTTATTTCTTAATATTTGGTAGACATGAATGTCAAGTTAAGATTGACTATTTTCGAACCATGAAAAGATGCCAATGCTGATTCTTTTATCCATGTAAACAAACTGTTTTTATGTTTTGAATTATTTTGAAAGCTTCATGATTTTACGAATTAAGTTAGTAGATGAACTAGTTTGTTTCTGCTCGTAGCTTCGGCTAGACGTGCACAAAAAAACCGGTTCCGGAACCTAACTGGTGGAACCGAACCGGAACCGGTTCCAGTTCCAACCCGGTTGGTACAATACCCGGTTTGGGTATTTTTGTACCCGAAAATCGTACCCGGTTCTCATATTTGTATGTTAGTATCAGTTCCAACCCGGTTCCTACCCGGTTCTTAATTGTAACCGGTTCGGTTCGTACCCAGTAAAACCGGTTCCGGCTGGTTTTTTTTGAAGAGTCAAAACAAAAGTCAAAGTAGCCGTTGGAACCGGTTCCAACGGTAGTATAGCTGTTGGAACCGGTTTTTTAGCCACCAATTAGCCGTTGGAACCGGTTCCAACGGTAATATAGCCGTTGGAACCGGTTTTCGAGAGACAATAGATCCGTTGGAACCGGTTCCAACGGTAATATAGCCGTTGGAACCGGTTTTTGATGCCCAAACCTATATATAACTTGTTTTCCACCACTAATTTCACCACCAAACTCAAAAACAAACTAAAATACTACTCCTTTAGCAAACCCGTTCCGTTACCCGACCATCCAACTAAATATTATTATGGCACCCATCAAAAAAACTAACAATAAGGCTAAGAAGAGTGTTTTTGTTGCCCCCGTTCCTGTTACGGAGGACCCAAGGGTTGTTACGGTAGTCAACCATAACCGCAACCAAGACATATGGAAGAATTGGGATTTGATTGTGGATGACGAAGGTTATCAAAAGGCTCGTTGCAAACTATGTGGTTCAATATTAAAGCACGATTCCAACTCTACTTTGAGAAAGCACATCGACAAGCCATATTGCAAGGCGTTGAAAGGGATTGGCGCGACCAATCAAATTGACTTGGGTAAAGATGGTACACTATTTCGTTACAACACGTCTCAAGTTCAAGATAGAATGGCAAAGTTCGTTATTCAACGAGGTTTGCCGTTTAACCACTTTGATGACCCGGAGTTGACATCGTTGATTCGCGAAACTCTACAACCGAGATACACACATGTAAGTCGTACTACCTTAAGACGTCATTGTATCAGGTTGTGGGAGTGTGCTAAAAAAGAGTTAATCGAGTCTTTTCATTCTTTAGAAGCCATGGTTAGTTTAACTACCGATGTTTGGTCGGCACCACACGGGTTGCCCGAATCATACATATGTGTCACCGCTCATTGGGTTGATCCGGTGACATGGCAATTGATGAAACCCACCATCGCTTTTGAAAACTTCCCGTTCCCACATACCGCCGAAAAATTGTTTGAATTACTTGATGAAGTTATAACGACTTACAACTTGAAAAATAAAATATTTTCGATTTCGTTTGACAACGCTTCAAACAATACTAAGGCGGCTGAAAAATTTATCATTAAATATTCACCACCTTGTTTCGGGGATTTTTTTCATGTCCGATGTGTTGCACATATCATCAACTTGGTTGTTCAAATAGGTATTGACAATGAAAACATTTGTGATGATTTAAAATACTTTAGACTTATGTTACAAGATGTCTTCAAAAGTGGTAAAAGAAGACATCTTGAATATAAGAACTATTGCAAGTCGGTTGAAAGAAAGTATTTGGGGCCGAATTGGGACGTTCCAACTCGTTGGAACTCAACTTGTCATATGTTAAAGTGTGCTTTTGCCCAACGCCAAACTATACAAGCTTTTCATAACAATCTTGTTGAAGAACGCGAGGCCGATATGTTTCCGGAAAGTGTTTGGGTCCAAGTCGGTTATTTGTTGGAGTATCTTGACGTGTTCAAAAAGTCAACAACAAAATTATCGGGAGTCTATTACCCTACTAGTTGTTGGGTTTTGCAAGAATTGTACTATATGTCTTGTGTTTTTAAAAGCTTTGCGGAGAAAAACAAACTCTTCGAAAATATTGTTGCGGTGATGAAAGAAAAGTTCATAAAATATTTTGAAAACATACCGCCGGTCTTTACTTGTGCCGCCGCATTAAACCCCTATTGGAATGTTAATGGGGTTGAAACAACGATTGAGGAAATATTCGACAACTTAGGTATGCACGAGATTGACCCGAAGTTGTCGACGGAAGCGAAGGACAAGTTCAACAAAAACCTTCAAGACCTTTATGACCATTATTTTCAAATGTATGGTCCAAGCACGAGATCGTATTTTGTGAAAAAAACAATAACTTGTAGGCCGTGCAATGACCCACTTATAAACTTGATGAATGGGATTCGTGAATCGGCATCTAAGAGGCAAAGAGGAAACACACCAAGTAGCGAACTTGGTCGATATAGTGGAGCAAACTATGTTGAGGGCGCAACGGCGACGAAATTCGCAATATTGATTTGTTGGCTTGGTGGAAAGGTAAACAAAACGAATTTCCCATTCTATCCGCCATGGCTCGTGATTTGCTTGCCGTACAAGCCTCAACGGTTGCTTCCGAATCGGTTTTTTCTCTTAGTGGGAGGGTGTTATCTATGCGAAGAACAAAACTAACTCCCGAGTCTCTAGAGGTTTGCATTTGCCTAAAGGACCATTTGGATGCGATGGATCGTGTACAACACAAGGCGAACTTTGAAGACGAAATACCAATAGAGCGTCTTCATGATGAGGAGGCGGAGGACGGGGTTTCTTCCGATAACGAAGACGAGGGTGAAGACGAGAATGAAGACGAAGAAGAGTTGTAATTATTTGTTTTGGTAAAATTATTTGTAACTTGTTCAACTAATATTTAGTTTTGATTTGTTTTATTATAATTACTTTTGTTACTCATGATTAATTTTTGTTACTTTTTTAATAACGACGAACATTTTATTTATTTAAAAAATAACTATTACAAACATTATTAAAACATAAACGATACTAAACATAACAACTAAAACATAAAAAACAAAGTCCGTCGTTTTAATCCGGGAATACTTATTTTTGGGTTGTAGAGCCGGCCGACTCTCCCACTTCCGTTTTTTTAGCTTCCAAACTTCTTTACTCTCGACAATACTTATTCGTATGTTTTCGTAATGTCGAGTTGGACCCTGCTTTAAGAAACTTCGAGCAATATTTGCAACGTGCCAACTCATGTGAGTCGGTCATGAGACACAAATCATAATGAACCCAAACATCGGGGCATCTTGTTGTTTCGATCACCATAACAACGTCATCATTAGTTGCCATTTGTTTTCGGTTTAAGGTTAATTGTGGTTTGGAGTGTGTTTTATAGTTTTGGAAGTGGTTTAACAAGTACACAAACAAACCTTGCTATTTAGAGTAAAAAAATAACCTATTTATAGTTAAAAAACCGGTTCCAACGGTCAAAAACGGCTATATAGCCGTTGGAACCGGTTCCTAACGGCTATGATATTTAAATTTCAAAAAAAACCGGTGGAACCGGTTTTTACGTAAAAACCTGTTCCGGTTCATACCCTACCCGGTTCTTAAAAGTTAGCATATCTGGGCATCGGTTCGGGTCGGGAACCGAACCGGTTCTTGATTGGAACCGGTGCCATTTTACAACCCGGTGTGAAAAAACCGGTTTCGAACCGGTTCGGGTTTTCCAGTTGAACCCGATTTGTGCACCTCTAGCTTCGGCCATTTGTATTTGTAAATAGAAAGCTGATGTGCAGCACGTCGGTGCGGTTGGACTTTTGTCGGTATGACTTCAGTTGCATATTAGAAATTTGGGTTATCATATTAGTAACTTTTTGGAGTTATTTGTGCAACTTAATGGAACTTAAGTTTGCCATATCAAAAATGTCATGTTAATTATGTAACATAATAAACGTTGTGGGGGCATCTATAGAAATAGGTTGGCAAGTTTTCAAAATTACAAATTTAATATACCTTATAATGTTGAATTGACTATTTTCAAACCATAGAAGACATGTAAAATGTGGTTTACGTTAAGGTGAAGGATCTTTTTTTCATAATGATAAAAAGGGTTACCTTTAGAAAAGGATATTATTATTTGTAATTAAATACATGTGTTGCTTAGAAGTACCAACATTCTCATCTATAAGACTGGTTATTGTGAAGCTGTAAAATGGGGCGTTAAGGTGGCGCACCCATAACGCCGACTAAGCCGTGTCGCGACGTTATGGGATGTTAGCTAACACAATAACTAGAGTTACAGCATGAAAAAGGTGGGACCACATACCAACAGCCGATCAATCTTTTTCTTTTTTGTTGTTTTTTTCCTTTTTTTTCTCAACCATCCATAACTAGCTTGTTAACCCATAACACCCTAGTTAACGTGGCGCTTAAACTAACTCAACCACAACAACCAGCCTAATGAATAAGAATTTAATCTTTTAATTTGCTTAATCAAATAAACAGTGGCATTTAATCTTGTAATTTGTTTAATCAAATAAACAGTGTCAATTGATTTTGTAGTAAAAAAATTAGTAATTATATAATTAGACGTAAGATGTAATGAAATCATAACTTTTTCACCTATTGGCGTTTTATTTCAACAAACGCCCTCGATAGTAATTTTGACATGATTAACTATATAAATAGAAGCATGTAAAGGTGCTAATCGAAACGTAAATAAGATAAGCATGTCATAAAGATATATTTGGAACTTTTTCTTGATTACATATGAGCTTTTCATATAAGCAAATATATTTCAAATATATTTTCTGAAAACGTGAAGTGCTATATTAATTAATTGCGTGTCTAATCCAAATAACGTATATAGCTTTCCAATTTATTCATTGTTAATATTTTTTTCTACGCATAAAAATGTGCCCAACTCATTATAATAGTAAAGCTTGTCAAGTTAAATCTGATTCACTGTGAATCAGTGGCGGATCCAGGAATTTTTTTCAGGTGGTACACAACTTTTAGATGATTCAATTTCATAGAATCGGGTATAAAAAATTCCGGGTCGGTTTGAGGTTCGGGTCGATTAGATGGTTCGGGCAAAGTTCATTACATAATAAAAATACAATAATAAATTCCGGGTCCGTTTGAGGTTCGGGTCGGTTAGAAACCATATTCACACAATTAACCTTACCTCAATAAAAAACATCCACCAACACCACCACTCTTATCTTTCCAACTATTTTAACACCCAACACCAACAACCATGATTTGAAATATACTATTCGTGACCACAAGCCATTAAAACTAAATTTAACAAATAACCTAACAATTAAGTAGTTAGCAATCAAGAACAATTAACAAGTCAAGAACAATTAACATTTAACAAATGAGTGCAAACTTACCTTCAAAGTGGGAGGATTCGAGCAATCGAGCTTCGAGGAAGAGTAGAAGACAGGAGGAGAGGAAGGCAGGAGGTTGGAGAACGGCCGGAAAAGCTGCGGTGGTGGTCGGGGAACGGCCGACAGGGAAGAGGGGACAGGGGAGATAGCAGGCGCCATTGTGTTTAGTGTCTGTGTGTTTTATTTTTTGACTAATAAAACCCTAAATGGGTTGTGCAGTAGTTAGTAAAAAGGAAGAGTTCAAGAAAAAAAGTTCAAAAATTATATGAAAATCCGGAATCAAACTTGTGACCTTCAAGTTACAAAACCAGCACCTTACCAGCTGGCCAAACGTTTCAAATGTTTTAAAGGTGGTTCCTTCCTAATTTATAAGGTGGTTCCTCTAATTATATATACAAATATATTATTATTTTGAAACTCGGGTGGTTCCGGGGAACCACCCATTTCTACTATAGATCCGCCCCTGCTGTGAATACATTACAGTTTTTGGTAATATATTAGTTGGTGTTTACCGGTGATCGTTGTAAGTATGAATACTTCAAAATATTTCTAAATATGTGAAGTTTGATTACAATTTGTTGTAATGCATGTATTTTTCCAATTCATTATCACCTTTGTATTATATAAATACACGAATTTGTCGGTTAAGCTCGTTTTGTTTTTGTATTTCATGTTATATGTAGAGTAATTAACCTGGGCCATCTAATCGACTATGGGCTAAAATGATTGCTGCTAATTTGTGCTTAAGCTAACCGTTGGGCTCAGGGCCCATTATGTCTTGGATGCATTTGTGTTTCCTATATGAGTGAGCTTCGATTTTTATCCATGTGGTTTGTTCAAATTTACGATTAAAATCCGACAGTTTCACACTTGTGATTTTGATCATTATGGTTTCATTTCACTTTCCAATATTATTCAGGTTCTTTATACATTGTCGTAATAACTCTTGATATTAAATGTATATTTACATGCCCAACTCTTTATAATAGTAAAAACATGTCAAGTCAGATGTATTTGATTCATCACGAATAAAATATAGTTTTTAGTAATATATTAATTGGTGCTTACCGGTGAACAAACTATATACAACATATACGACTTGCTTTATCGACAATTATGAAAAATGTATATGTATATTCACGTCTATGTACCTCTATTGATCGGCGGATTCAAGCCTTAGAGGGTGGGCCGGTACCACCGTCCGCTCCTAGATGTTAGTTTTTATGTATCCCAAAATCCCAGTTTAAGCTCTAAGTGAAAAGGATTTTTGAGATGTACTAGTAAGAACCTTTCTAGAAGCTTGACTTTTTCTTTTTTCTTTTTGCTTTTTAACTTTTTTAAAACATTTATTCAAATTAATAAGAGTTAAGTGCCAATTTAGTACCTGTGGTTTGTCAAACTACGCAACTTTAGTATCATATTTGAATTTATTGCAAAGGACTACCTCACTTTTCTAAAACTTGCAATTTTAGTACTTTTTATCTAACCCCGTTTATTTTGTCCGTTATGTCAGTGGCAAATTAGTAATTTCGATTGTTTTATTTGTTTTCTCTTTTAGCTAAATGCCATTTTCATACCTGTGATTTGTTCAATTACGCAACTTTAGTATCTTTTTTTGAATTTATTGCAACTAGATACTTTGATTAGTTTTGGATAGACATGCAAACCAAAAGAGACATTACATATTACAATTATAATATCATCTCTAACCCTAAATGAACCTCCCCCCCCCCCCCCCCCCGCGCTCATTGATCCTTCAAACCCTAACCATTGTTCATCTTCAAGGTCAATGAATTACGATATATTGTTTTGTCCATGTGATTCGTCAACCGTCATTCATCTACAAGTTCAATTGATGTTATACTAAGAGGTTCGAAGTTGTGTCATTGCTATTTGGCTTGATCCTCCGATGTGTTAAAGAGCTACTGTTATCATACCCGAACTTTAAAAAAAAAATCAATGCACATAAAGAAAATGCAAGAAAAATGGCTAAGATGAACTCGAATCTTGAGCTACTAGAAGTAAATTGGTAATCAAGAACAAAAGGGTAAAAATATATTATACATTTCATGGTTCTTTTTCATCTTATCATGTATTTAGTTATCTTTTAATTGTAATATGTAACATGTAATGTCTCTCTTGGTTTGCATGTCTATCCAAAACTAATCAAAGTATCTAGTTGCAATAAATTCAAAAAAATGTACTAAAGTTGCGTAACTGAACAAACCACAGGTATGAAAATGGCACTTAGCTAAAAGAGAGAACAAATAAAATAATCAAAATTACTAATTTGCCCTCGACTTAACGGACAAAATAAACGGGGTTAGATAAAAAGTACTAAAATTGCAAGTTTTAGAAAAGTAAGGTAGTCATTTGCAATAAATTCAAAAATGATACTAAAGTTACGTAGTTGGACAAACCACATGTACTAAATTGGCACTTAACTCAATTAATAAACTAGGTAAACATACATTACAAAAACAACTTAAATCAAACCAAGATATTTTTGTAAGTGCTGAAAATGAGTAATTGAATATATATTTTAATTGCTAATTCACACAAATATTCTCTTTTCTTTTACCTCTGAAGCTAAAGTTAGATGCCTGGTTGCAAACTTCGTTAAAAGACCAAAAGATGACGTCCGAGGATGATGCCAAAACTCAAAAGCAATACACCCAAAAAAAAAGTATACAATTTATATTGGAATTATTCGTGTAATTGCAAGAAGCTGAAACGTGATCATATTCGCGACCATGTAAAGTGCTGTTATTCGTTTGCGTTTGGTAAGTCAACAAAGGGCCATTGAAATTCTTACGAGGTTGATTATCATTTTAATTGATTTAAACGTGAAGTCATTAATTGTTTTTTTTTTAATTGGAGTTGTACCTTATTTAAATGTGTTACAATTTGTGTATAGGATATTGTTTACTTATCAAAGAGTTTGTAGTCTAATACTAATGGTATTAGACTGTGTGTAGCTGTAAAACACTCAGGACATTATTCACCATTCATGTCGGATCAACATTCACCGACCCCGCCAACTCATCTTCACGCCTCTCACTCCGCCACTTCACTGCCACTTTGCGCTAACGCCCGCGCCTCCATGCCCTATCTATGCCCCTTAACGCCTCTCTCTCTCTCTCTCTCTCTCTCTCTCTCTCTCTCTCTCTCTCAAGAATGCCACCTGGCGTTGACTCTAATGGTTTACTTTCCTTGGGTCAGTTTTCCACCACACTTAGTCTTAAGGTGTATACATAATGATGCTTTCTATGAGGAAAGAGTCCCAATACAGATAATAGTGTAGATTTAGGATAAGATTAGATGATTGTGTTTTTGCCGTTCTAAAATAAGTATTGTTATCTACACTATCCAAATTATTATGGTTTAATGGAGTGTTATCTATTTAATGAAGAGTGAAGTCGTAGTGACGCTAGTGGAGAAGAGAAACTCTTATTGATGACTAGTAAATACGGACATCTCATTGTTCCAAATAGGGCTCGGCTGTGATCTTGGGCCCGTTACGTGTCACACCCCAACCTACGGCGGAATGCCGGGCGCAACTGATTGTACAGTAGCTCACAAGACACTAACGATGATATAATGACAACAACAATTATTTAATTTTAAAATAACCAAAGTACATCATAAAATTTAAATAAACATTATCCAAGTAAACCATAACTTAAACAAATAAATTTCAAGATTCAAAGCTTTGTTGATATCGTAAAGGTATATATCATCTACTTGCTTTATCTTCTTTCATCATTATCTATCAAAAACATGTTTAAAAACATAGTTTATCTTAAGATATATCAGATAACTGATTCGAATTGTCTTAAGTATTTAGTTTTACATTGTTATCAAATGTAGCACGTCTTATGCTATTTATCCATTATTTAAAGTTAGATTTTTTTTACAACGTTTTGTTTAGGTTACTGTATTTCTTAAATTGGAGAGTTCTGTTGCTCCCATTATACCAGACTATGTTGTTTCACACTAGCTTCAAAGTTTGGCTGGATGTCCCCCTGAGAAATCATATCACCGGCTGCCACTTAACAGTCGTCGTGTCACCACAAGAGCAAAACTCTCTAGCGTAACAAACGGTGGGGCGAAAACCTAGGTGAGCTCGAGATTCGAACTGACAAACTCACAAAACCTAGCCCAAATCCTTTATTGTATTAGTCCACCAAAAATGATGCAGTGGGGATCGAACTTAGGTATCCACCAGAGAACCCAAACATTCCTACCACTTGACCAGTTGACCTTAGGTGATGGATTATTTAAATTTAGATACATAATAAATTTTAAAATAGTATTAAAACTATATGTATATTTTGTTACTAAAATGTTGATATAATATTCGTATAAAGCAAATGGATAAGCCAAGATTTAAAGTGGAAATATCTAAACCAAATTGAGTTGTCCTGTGAGAAACATGAGTTTGTTATGATATGCCATTGTTTTGTGGCACCCAGTGATTGGCAAATTTTCTTGGGGTCCGCTTTATAAACTGTATAAGTCATGAAATGCTTGACACCTGGCACCAAAGCTTTTTATTTGCCAACTGAAACCAGCAAGAATATTATCAAAGTCCCTCAACTTTAGAAAATCTACAAATACATCGTGAAGTCAAGCATGTACTTAAATAGACCAGACAAACTATAAATTATATAAAGACTATTATCTTCGGACGGATATATTTAATACCCGATAAAGATTTTATGCGTTTATTCTAATTTCTAATTATTATTAATATAGAATTAAGGACTTCTAAAACACTTTCTACATATATGATAACAATGTTAATGATGTTGACTATCTTCATGTATAAAGAATAATTTATACACTGTCTCATCAAGATATTTAAGAAAATCACCACAAGAGCGGTGATTGTGTGATGTTAGGTGCCAGGTGAGGAGGGTAGTAGTCTTGCACTCTTGTGTTTGTTTATGAAAATAATGGATATATGAGCATTCATGGTTTTAAAGTTTCTTTAGAAGGTGAGTATTTTTGGAATTTACTATGCTATGGTCAAGTAAGACGGTGAAGATAACGAGTGTATGATTTAGTTCAAAGTAAGTTGATATCAATAAAAACATTATGAAACTTTTGTGAAAGGTTATAACGTTGTTTGATTAAGTTTACTGTTGTTGTTGTTATTATTTTCTTTATTTTTTTATAACCATGAATCACTATCGAAACCGATAGATTTTAGTACGTATTTTAATGTGAACATAATAGGTGTATCAGGGTATCTCTGGATTAATTAACAACGGCATTAGGACATCCTAGATTTAAGTTTACTTTTGAAAGTTAATTTGTAATATAATTATGAAATTTGTATTTTAAAGTCTTCCACCATGTAGTGTGTAAATCCAACAAAAGTCGCATGCTCGGGTTTTGGGGATGGCAAATTACCATCAGGGTGATAATTTTAGACAATTACGCTACGATAGTAATCTAAACCGAAATAGAGTTTACAGAATGAGTTAAAATCAAGTGTGAAGTCTGATAAGTTGGATGCTAATTAAGAATATTTATGTGCTTATGATACTTTATGATAAGTAGTGTTTGAGGTTTAGACACGTAGTAGATACTGATAAGGATAATGTATGTGTCTAATCGATGACAAACATGCAAATAATTGTGAGACTTGTTTGATAATTGTATATTTTTTGTATATTAACCAGGCGAGTCTAAAGATGTCAAGGAGTCAAGGAGGATTCGTGAGAGGCTAATGCACATTCGGTGAGCAATTAAATGGTAAGTTTTTTTTTTAATTTTTTTCTTTTATTCTTCATTTATTCTTTTCATCATTTTTATTTTATGATTTGACAAAAAAATGTTAACCAACTTATTTATTTTATAAAAATATATACTTTTTATACTTTGCTATTTAATTTATTTATTTTCGTTTGCTGAATAAGTTATATAATTTTGTTTGTTTTATTTTACAAATATTTTTTTAAAAATAATTAATTAAGCAACTTAATTGTTTTATAAAAGTATATTTTTTACACTTTTACATATGTGTGTATGCTTGATTAAGCTATTTACTTTTATAATCTTATAATATTTATAATCTTTTATACTATTTTTAAAATACTATAGAGTTATTTGGAGTTTAAGTTTATTTGATACTCATACACTACCTTGATTAATTTATTTTAATTTCAATTGTTTGAAATCGTTATATGTTTTTCTCAGGTTATTATTATTATTTGTTTCTCTGAAGATCATCATGTTCTTAATGAATGAACGCGAACAAGAAAATCTTGTTTGATTAACTAAAAATATCATAACTAAATAAATTATAAAAAGTGTAAAAAATACATCTTTATAAAACAAAAAAGTTTCTTAGCTAATTAATAAACTTTTAAAGAAATCTATAAAATAAAAGTAAGAATAATATAAAACTTATTCAAACAAACGATGCTAAAAGTTTAATAATTAACAAATTATAAAAAGATATACAGTTTTATAAAATAAATAAGTTGGTTAATTAATTAATAAATATTTTATTCAAATGTATAAAATAAAGTGACAAAAAAAAAATAAAAAAAAGTAAAAGAAGAAAAAAAAGAAAAGAAAAAAATAAAATAAACTACCATTTTAAGCCTCAAGGGCAACATCACAACTAATATCAAACTGTTAATTAGTTATAAGTTTGTGTTTTGGATTGAATGATTTATAGAAGATAAACTATTAAGTCCAAATAGCAATTTCCTTTACATATTAATAATAAGGTATGTCACACCTCGACTTAGGGCCTGGGTGCGACACCCGTTAGTTGGTATCTGTTTTGTAAATATATCAGAGTTGCGGGTTTGTTTTAGCGGAAGTCTTTAAAATAATATTCTTTAAATAAAATAATGGGTTCAAATACCCATTTAATATCATAAATCATGTTCGTCAAAATATGAGCGGAAGCCTTTCTATTAAAATATTATTATATTGAAAACTCGGGATTTGAATACCCGTTTGATAATTTAAATACATGTCTTTTGAAAATATAGTTCTTTATAATATTCTGAATAAAATATCTGAGTCATCAGATCACCTCTAATGACTATGTCTCCAATCTTCTAATCTGTCTTTCCTGCCAGTTATATTCTTTACAGTTTCCCTAAAATGTGGGGGGGGGGGGGGGGGGGGGGAATACTTCAGCACACAGCTGGTGAATGACGCTGACTCAGTTCCAATATCATTGTGAAAATCAATAATAATACATTTGTGACAACACTCATTAGGCACCCAACTCAATTGGAATAAAATTACCCTAAGTACATGTACAATTAATAATATACACAATATCATTTCTCTTAACAGTCCTGTAGACTTCCAGAGGCATGTTTGATGATATGCATGGCCTCGGGGAACTCCGAGTCACCATGTATGAATGGATCCAGACACATGTATACTCTTAATCTGAGTATGCCCGTTTCTTAATATTGTAACACAAAGTTTTAAGGATTCGTAAATCCTATGCAAACAGTCAGACTCTAAAAGAGTTGTAAAAGTTTAGGCGTATTCACCTTATATGATTGTAATCAGTTTCTGACACTGATTCCTGTTTATGATCAGTTTTGGTTACTGACCCATGTCTGTAATCAGTTTCTATTACTGATTCTTGTCTTTGTTTTTTGATTGATTGATTGTTATCTCGGACCTATAGTATGAGAATAACCTTTGTATAAATATCTAGATCAACGATCTAGTTTCAGACTAGTAGTCTATTTTGTATAGCTTTAACCTTGACAATTTATTTGTTTGTATAAAACATTTGGACCTTTAGCGATTTGTTTATTATCAATTCTATGCCGAGTTTCTTCTTCAGGAAGAAACATCTAATCCATGTTTCTTCTTTAAGAAGAAACATTACTTTAACTATAACCGTTGTGAATGAATAGTATATTTCTTAATCATTTAAGAAATACTATTTTAACTATACCCTTTGCATGTAAATGATTACGTTTCTTAATCATGAAGAAACAATAATTTGTCTATAACCTTTGCTTATGAAAAGTTATATTATACTTAACAGTAATCAAGGTTTGGGCTATACCCCCGACTATGGTCTAAGCCATTATAATAATAAAATAATAACTTAATCAGAACCCTACCTCGCACGGGTTTTTGGAGTTAAATGCCTATGACTGATCGAGCAGCACTTCTACTTTACTTCACGTCCTAAAGCTCAGATTGTCAGAGATTCGGAGCTTGGCACGTACTACGAGATGTGGCACGCAAAACGAGGCTAAGTGTGTGAAAGTAGTGTGTGATTTGGTGTGAGTTAGAATATGCCAAACACCCCTCTATTTATAGCTGAAATTGGGTTCCATCACGTAGCACGATGGTTCCTTCTCTTAGCCCGTCGCATAGCGCGATGGCAAGAGAATGACGTGTGGCATGCTGACTCAGCCCTAGCGTTTGCCATGTGTCTCTCCGTCGCGACACGTGTTGATGAGTCATAGCACTCCATTGCGTATCGTGATGGCCTTGTTCTGGGCTTACCGCGTAGCGCGATGGGTTCCTGGAATCAAATTTTTACTTTTAGTCCCTTGTCTTTGATAACTTGTCACTTCTTGGTCATACTTCTATTTTCCAAAAATACTAAAACAGCCCTTATGCGGCTCGCGGCGATGCGAGCGTGCAAAATGCGCTATCAAAATGCCACATTACGCCCATCGCCTGAGTCCAAGTTCGAGTCCGAGTCCGTGCGCGTGCAAGTCGGGTGCTTCGCACTCTTCGCTAGGACTAAGGAAGTAGTTAGCCACATAAGAACATTACTATGGAAACTCTTTTTCTTATAAAGAACTTCCATTTCTTTTCTTATTTCCATGTGAGATGGAAATTTTCTCATTTTCTTAAGATAAGAACCTTTATTTTTCTTATCTCATTTTTCCCATTACTTTTTTTTAGATTATTGTTAATCCCTCATCTTTCAAAGTTGACAACTTTAGCCCATAATAAATATGTGATTTTCTGAGATGTTACAAGGTATTATTAATATTGACAATTATAAGTAAACTTAACTAAAAGAGGGACTAATTAGTAATTTTCTAATTAATTACTCTAATACATAGGTGAGGGTATGTTCTACTTTGAAAGGCATCATTAATTTGAAATTGATTTTAAGGAGGGAAGGGACACCTATCACTTGAAACACACTAATCGTAAGTTATCGTCTTATTCCATCTAATTCTGTCACTTGATCACTGGTCACTAAATTACCTGCAATACTTATCACTTGAACAATATTGATCTTTGAGGCTTTTTTTAAATTTCAATTGAAAATAAAATAAAAAACATTTTTAAATACCTAAAGTTACATATGAAAGACAAAGTCAAAACACATTTTCATTAATTAAATAAAACCACATTAAAAATAAAAGAAGAAAAAATTACAAAGTTTGTCCTTTTAAATATCCAAAATTATGGATTGGATCATTTACGAAAATGAGTTTCTCTTTTTGTCCTTTGTTTGGATATTTGTCTCGATTTTAGTCCTTTATACTAACGAATGTTACGTTTTTCAGCTAAGTCACCCATGTGCCCCGCGCATGAGGGCATTCTAGACTTTTAACCATTTGTGGACTATTTGTGTAATACCTTAAAAGATTTGGTTCACTTGTTCAAATATTTATCCTTCATCTCCTTCATTACCAAACCATCCACCCACCACCACCATCACACCCCATCCATTGCCCCTCGATCACTACATCGATTACCATCATCGTCTTTTATCCCTACTTACCGCCGTTGATTGTCGTTGCCAGTTACATTGAAAAACCCACGCACAGGTCTCGACGGTCCTCTAATTTTCCGGAACAGGCCATCGTCATGGTACTCTTGGTTCGCCTGAACCCTAAAAATCTTTAAGGTTTCTATATCTATAAATCAAATCTGTTGTAATATATTTCATGGAATTAGGATATGGTTGGTGGAACGCTCCTTGATCAAACGATATCTACCTCAATTTCTTCTTAGGGTTACGAAATTTTGTAAAAGTTGTAGGAAATTTGGAGTTGGTGGTATTTGGGCAAAAATATTTTTGATTTAAGGTATAATTGTGTAAATCTATTTTCTATTAATTGGATATATATTTTTTGAGTTTTTCAATATTATTTAATTTAAATTCATTGGAGAACCAAATCTTTTAAGTTATCATACAAAAAGTCCTTGAAATTGTTAAAAGACTAAAATGCCCTCATTTGCATAGTACATGGGGTGACTTAACTAAAAACTTAACATTCGTTGGTGTAACGAACTAAAATCGAGACAAATATCCAAATAAAAGACAAAGATTGAAACTCATTTTCGTAAAGGATCCAAACCATAATTGGATATTCAAAAGGACAAAATTTGTAATTTTCTCATAAAAAAATTCAATAAATGCATTTCTTCTAGTTCTTCTACAGCTTCGGGCATCATTACCGCATATTCAAGAGAATAGAATTGGATGAGTCAGAAGACAATGATGAGTCAGATGGGAATAAAGTGTTCGAACCCTCCAATAAATTTTATTTTATTTTCATAGAGTATATTAAGTTACAGTATAATAGAAGAAAAACGTGTGAAAAATATTTAAAGGTTTTATTGGTATATATAACGGAATTTTATTTATTTATTTATTCAACGTTCGTATTGGCCATGACTGATCACGAAAATAACCATCTTTTTCATGATACATGAGGTAGAGGCGATATGTTGTGATCAACCCATGATCATGGTGGTCCATCATGGGCCACCCCGTCTTCCCTAACTGCTAACTTAATGGTAATATTGTACAATACCTATTCAGTTTATAAAAGCATATTTATTATTCGTGACCTATTGGTTATCCCCCTCACATATGAGAAGTTATGGGTTCAAATTCAAATGGGTGCAAGTAAACATGCAAAAATCGGGTTTTTTTTTTAACCCGGAACCAGGTTTTTTGAAACCGGGTATAAAATGGAACCGGTTTTTTTCAGGAACTGGGTAGGAACCTGGCTCGACCTGACAGGAGAAAATCAAAACCCAGTGGAACCGGGTAGGGTAGGGACCGGTTCCGGGTTATACTCGAAAATCGGGTACATCAAGCTTTCTATTTTTGAATGTTATTTGAACGTGGGAAAGCGGTTCCAACGACTATATAGCCATTTTTGGACCGTTGGAACCAGTTTTTGACTATATTATACACACATATACTATAGATAGATAGGTTATATTTAGGATCAGTTAAACCATTTATCTAACTCTATAACGCACTTTAAATCGCAAATTCGCTTAAACAGGCAAGCTATGGCAAGAAATGATGATGTTGTTATGTTAATCGAAACCACAAGATGCCCGGATGTTTGGGCGCAATAAGACTTATGTGTTATAACCGGCTCACAGGAGATGGCGCGGTGCAAACACTGTGGGAAGTTTCTGAAAGCAGTGTCGAACTCCACTCTCCGAAAGCATACCAATAAGTATTGCCCTGAAAAAAAAAGTTTGCACGCCATCAAAGCATAAGCGGGAGAGTCATCCGGCTGTGCAACTCCAGCCCCCGGTAAGTGGTTGTTTATATATGTTTATGATTTATGACTTTAAGTGGTTATCTAAAAGAAACCGATTACACTTTAAAAACTGGTTACATAAAACATGACCAATAATATATAAAAATCGGTTACATAAAACAAAACTAATAATTTATAAAAACCGGTTACATTAAAGTAATACTAATAATAAATAACAACCGGTTACTGTAACCTCTCAGATTTTCTAAACCGTATTCGTTTACGTTTAACCCAAACCCGAAATGTTTTAGATCTTTACGATTAATCAAAAATAAAATATTTATAAGTAATTAAGTGTCATATGTTCATTTTAAGCTCTTCAGGTTTCATATATTGTTTAATCCTTAATTATAACATAAAAGATTCAATAAATGACCAAATAACAAACAACAAGGACCTAAAGTGTCAAATATGAAACTTCCACCCATATATGGCCGGAGTGTCGTGCGACGGGGCTACCCCCTGGCCGCGCAGCGCGGTGGGGTGCGTGACCAGATCGTTTCGTGTTATTTGCTTCCTAGTTCGTTTTTTGCCCAAAATCGCTTATTTTAGGATATAATCGAGTGAATTAAGGTCCAAGAAAACTAATATAACTAAAATACATGTCCATATACATAACCCCTCGATCAAGAACAAAATCTACAGCTTATTTCATTGATTTAGTCATTAAATACATATTCGGTTTCCTAAACGAGTAACTTAACCATAATTAGTTCGTTTTAGTGTTTTCTATATAAACAACCCTTATTTCTTCTGCCACAAACTTCCCTAAACCCTAATAAACATCTTCCAGCCGTCACATGCCCCTGAGCCTCATCAAACTCTTTGGTTTTTGCATTATTGTTGAAGATACGCGCATACACGGTTGACTTTGCTTGCTTTAGGATCTTTGACTCTTCGTTTCTCTTGATCCTTTCACTTTCCGGGTAAGTTGTAAACATAGAAATCGTTCATATAAATTCCTTAGTCAATAACCTTCAATCAATTTCGGTGGTTGAAGGGTGTTGACTGATCAACTCGTTTAAAACTCGTTAACGGGTAAATCAGTCAACAAGTTTGACTTAACGTTTTCTCATACTTTTGGTCGGATTCAACGTTCGGTCCAGAAGACTTTCATTCTCGTAACGTAATTTTAAGGCTACTAGTCAAAACCCGACTTCCTACTCACTGTTTGGATTCTGGTTAGTACCAGCTCTCTTAAATCTTAAAATAAACATAACTTAAATTCTAAACGTCTGTTTGGATTGATTCCAGCGGAAACGAGTTCGTTTTTATTTATATTATCATATCTTAATGTCTCAGATTCTGAATTTCTTATATTGTTTGACCTGCAGCGGGCGACTCGCTTATTCGTTAGCTCGCTTATTCATATTTATATCCGTTTGTCTTTAATCTAAGGTGAGTTTTATCATTCCCCTATTTTACCACTTTTTCTAAACGTTTTGGGGACATATGCGTACCTATCCGTATTTCGTACTATATATATATATATATATTCAAACAAATGTATACGTGTAATTGTGAGTGACTTAATCAAATATAGGTGCTACATGCTTACTTGTGTTAATATTCATTCATTCGTATATTTTGTTGATATTCATTCATTTGTATATTCGGAGGGGTCCATCGTATTCCCATGTATTGGGTTCTCATGCTATTGACCAACGCCTGATTCGCTTGGCAAACGTTCTACATACTTGTTTATGGTTTGATTATATTTACCGCTTTTATCAGGCTATGCTTATTTATATTGACATGCAAAACTGGTGATATTCTCACTCAACTTTATGTTGACAAACTCCATTTTCTTCGCATGTGCAGGTTGCTTGTATTGAAGATTGAAGTTTGGACACGTAGACAAGACCTTAAGATATAATCAAGATAATCATTATTTGAGCTTATGTTCATATATTTAAATTGTTTGTTGTAATTGAATAATGTGTGTATACTTTGAGTAAAATAATTAATTAGATATTGTCACTTATATTTATGATAGTATCTTCGAGCTGTAAGCAATCGGATCACGCCTTAGGTTGGGGTGTGACAGATTGGTATCAAAGCCGAAGGTTATAAGATAGGTCATTAGAAATTGTCCTAGACACATCCATAGGACCCTATACGTGCTTATCTAAACTGCCTTATATGCTATTTAATTGTTTACAGCTTAATTAGATTAATTATTTTATTATATTGTATCTTATCTATTTATTGTACACACACACAAATTACGAGGCTATGCCTCACATTCAAAATATTTTCCTAAATCTTTTATTTTTTGTAGATTGCCTTTTATTGTGGGAAATTTCTTAAGAATTCTCGTGTTTTGTTTTGCTCATTTACCTTGAAACATGGAGGTATGACAAATGTCGTACAACCGTAACTTTAAGTGATACCCGTAATCGGCTAAACGGTTGCGTGGTAAACATAACCGGCTCAACGATTATACTTCCAAATTGTGTTTTTTAGTTATTTTAAATTTATTTGACTCGATATTTAGTTGGATCGGTTAAATGTCGTGTAACGCTCATGGTCCGAACAACTCCATTAATTCGATAATTCGTTAATTAGTTGGGTCAGTTAAATGCCATGTACACGCTCATGGGTTGGTCAACTCGATTGTTTGTTATTCGTTATTTGAATTGGGCCAACAAATTGCCAAGGAACGCTCATGGGAGGCCAATTCACAAACTTTATATTGCTTATTTAATTGGACCATCCAAATTGTCATGGAAAGCTCATGGGAGGTCAACTCGTTTAATATGTTTGGTTATTTTATTCTTGTAAAATTTTATAAACATTTTTCATTTACTTAAATGCTTTAAACTTATACACATTATTTTGAATTCTGACTCGTCTTCGAGTCATTACTTGTACAATTCTATTACGCTTCTCTATTATTCCACATTGACTTATTTCCACAACTTACCCAACATTCTATAAGGTTTCATATTTGGTTCTCATAGAATGTCTTTCTTAGGAATCAATCATCGTAATAAACGTCGTTCACCTGCTTCTCGTGATTGTCATTCGACTACTAGAATCAATAAGGAGTTGCTGCTGTATTCCGTTAACCAAACGACCACCAATCTCAACAAAACTAAAATACACCAAACAAGAAATCTTATACTAACTCATATCCGTCAAAATATTATTTAAATCGTCTTTTCTTATTTATATCCATATTCTCAAACTATAAATTTCTAAGTGCATTTAAATCTTTACCCTCAATTTTAACTATATATATTTTATTACTTCCTGTCTTTCCTTAACTTCATGATTAATTTTCACAACTTACTTTCCATTTTATAAATCTTTATTATTAAAATTCAATTATGGTAAATTTTATTGTTATCCTCTAAATTTAATTTTCATTTTTAAATTAAAAATCATCCATTAATTAATTTAACTTTATCATTAAATTGACTTTTTGATTAAATTTCCATCCATTTAGTGATTAAGTTTCGTTATTTAATTGAAATTAAACAATGATTCATAAATACTTCAACTCCCCACTTTGATTTTTGACACATCTTGAAAATTTTTAATGTTTTGAATGATAAATTCGTAGTTGTTAGAATAGTCATGGTGGTTCATGCATTTATAGCCTCGCGTTTATCTTATATACTTCACATCTTATTTTTTTGAATCACGATTAATTTAAAATTTACTTGAATTTCCATTATAAATCATCGATAACTCAATTTACTTATTTCCTACTATTTATAACGATTTTGTAAAAAAAAATCCACAAATTGCCAATTTAATCTAATTTAATATCTTCAATTACCTACTTTATATTTTATCTAATTTTAAAGATTTAACTGGAATAGAACTATCTCAGTGATTCGGGAATATCCGCTTTCCAGTTTAATCTATTAACAATTTAATTCAAATATGAATATCTTCTCATTATCATTAATATTTAAATTATTAATTACTAACTATTATAATATTTTAGAATATCTTAATCGAATTAATCTAATCTTAAAACCGCAAACTTGAAAAGCTATGACTTTATATTAACTTATCTTTAAGTTCTCAAACTAACCAAACTCGACTCATCAAAATTTATTTTAATATGTTTAAACTTATACCCTCGATCTTAAGGACTTCATTCCTAAAGAATACAATCTTTAAAGATTCCGCATGCTATTAACTATTTTAAGATTTGTTATAAACTAACTTTTGTGCATTTTATCGCCTGAATAAAATTCCTTTCATCAAGGTAGACTTATTAGAATCTTATACCTATACCTCAAATTCCTTAGTCTCGATTATCTTGATTCATACATATAATTCACTTCACGAAATTTGTTTCCTTAAAGTAATACAAACAATAACTAAAAACCGGTTATTGTAACATCTCGGATTTTCTAAACCGTATTCGTTTACGTATAACCCAAACCCGAAATATTTAAGATCTTTATGATTAATCAAAAATCAAATACTTATAAGTAATTAAGTTTCATATGTTCATTTTAAGCCCTTCATGTTTCATATATTGTTTAATCCTTAATTATAACATAAAAGATTCAATAAATGACCAAATACCAAACAACAAGGACTTAAAGTATCAAATATGAAACTTCTACCCATATAGGGCCGGAAAGCTGTGCGACGGGGCTACCCCCAGGCCGCGTAGCGCGGTGGGGTGCGTGACCAGATCGTTTCGTGTTATTTGCTTCCTAGTTCGGTTTTGGCCCGAAATCGCTTATTTTAGGACATAATCGAGTGACTTAAGGTCCAAGAAAACTAATATAACTAAAAATACATGTCCATATACATAACCCCTTGATCAAGAACGAAATCTATAGCTTATTTCATTGATTTAGTCATTAACTACATATTCGGTTTCCTAAACGAGTAACTTAACCATAATTAGTTCGTTTTAGTGTTTTCTATAAACAACTCTTAATTCTTCTACCACAAACTTCCCTAAACCCTAAATAAACATCCTCCAGCCGTCACATGCCTCTGAGCCTCATAAAACTCTTCGGTTTTTGCATTATTGTTGAAGATACGCGCATACACGGTTGACTTTGCTTGCTTTAGGATCTTTGACTCTTCGTTTCTCTTGATCCTTTCACTTTCCGGGTAAGTTGTAAACATAGAAATCGTTCATAAAAATTCCCTAGTCAATAACCTTCAATCAATTTCGGTGGTTGAAGGGTGTTGATTGATCAACTCGTTTAAAACTCGTTAAACGGCAAATCAGTCAACAAGTTTGACTTAACGTTTTCTCATACTTCTGGTCGGATTCAACGTTCGGATCCAGAAGACTTTCATTCTCGTAACGTAATTTATGGCTACTAGTCAAAACCCGACTTCCGACTCACTGTTTGGATTCTGGTTAGTACCAGCTCGCTTAAATCTTAAAATAAACATAACTTAAATTCTAAACGTCCGTTTGGATTGATTCCAGCGGCAAAGAGTTCGTTTTTATTTATATTATCATATCTTAAGGTCTCAGTTTCTGAATTTCTTATATTGTTTGACGTGCAGCGGGCGACTCGCTTATTCGTTAGCTCGCTTATTCATATTTATATCCGTTTGTCTATAATCTAAGGTGAGTTTTATCGTTCCCCTATTTTACCACTTTTTCTAAACGTTTTGGGGACATATGCGTACCTATCCGTATTTCGTACTATATATATATATATATATATATATTCAAACAAATGCATACGTGTAATTGTGAGTGACTTAATCAAATATAGGTGCTACATGCTTACTTGTGTTAATATTCATTCATTCGTATATTTTGTTGATATTCATTCATTTGTATATTCGGAGGGGTCCATCGTATTCCCATGTATTGGGTTCTCATGCTATTGACCAACGCCTGATTCGCTTGGCAAACGGTCTACATACCTGTTTATGGTTTGATTATATTTACTTCTTTTTCACGCTATGCTTATTTATATTGACATGCAAAACTGGTGATATTCTCACTCAACTTTATGTTGACAAACTCCATTTTCTACGCATATGCAGGTTGCTTGTATTGAAGATTGAAGTTTGGACACGTAGACAAGACCTTAGGATATAATCAAGATAATCATTATTTGAGCTTATGTTCATATATTTAAATTGTTTGTTGTAATTGAATAATGTGTGTATACTTTGAGTAAAATAATTAATTAGATATTGTCACTTATATTTATGATAGTATCTTCGAGCTGTTAGCAATTGAATCACACCCCGACATTACCGCCTTAGGTTGGGGTGTGACAGTTACATTAAAGTTGATCGGGTGATTCGGGCCAAATACATAAAACCGGCTACATAAAACATGACTAGAACAAATACAAATTTAGCTTCTTTACATGTTTTCAAACTTTTCTTCTTAGTTGTCTTCATCTTTGACTTCGTCTTCTTCACCCGATAGCCTAGAATATAGTCCTTCTCCACCTTTTCATCATGAATTGGACGTTTAAGTGGTATTTCATCTTCAAAGTTTACCTTGTCTTGTATATAATCCACCACGTTCAAATGATCCTTTAGGAAGATGCACATCTCTAACGACTCCGGAGTGAGTTTTGTTCATCGCATTGATAATATCCTTCCGCTAAGAGAAAAAACAGATTTCAAAGATACTTTTGAAGCTTGGATGCTTAGCAAATCACGAGCCATGGCGTAAAGAATAGGAAATTAGTTTTTATTTCCTTTCCACTAAGCTAAAACATCAAGGTTTCAAATTTCTTCGACCGATGCACCTTCAACATAGTTTGCTCCATTATATCGCCCAAGTTCACTTGTTGGTGGTTTCCCCTTTGCTGCTTAGCCGTTGAGTCATGAACAACATTTTTCTAAATTCACTTTTTGTTGCGAATGTTTTGAAAACATTCATCATTGACAATTTAGTGGTTTCGGTTTTGAAAACAACAAGAAATTCGCAACAAGTGAATTTAGATGAATGTTGTTCGTGAGTCAATGGCTAAGCAGCAAAGGGGAAATACACCAACAAGTGAACTTGCTTGATATAGTGGAGCAAACTATGTTGAAGGTGCATCGGTCGAAGAAATTCGCAACCTTGATATTTTAGCTTAGTGGAAAGGAAAACAAAACGAATTTCCTATTCTTTACGTCATGGCTCATGATTTGCTAAGCATCCAAGCTTCAACGGTAACTTCAAAATCTAGTTTTTCTCTTTGTGGAAGGATATTATCAATGCGAAGAACAAAACTCACTTCGGAGTCGTTAGAGATGTGCATTTGCCTAAAAGATCATTTAGACATGGTGGATCGTATACAAGACAAGGCAAACTTTGAAGATGAAATATCACTTGAGCGCCCAATTCATGATGAAGAGGTGGAAGGACTATTTTCCAGGCTATTAGGTGAAGAAGATGAAGACGAATACAACTAAGAAGAAGAGTTTGAAGACGCTTGAAAAAGTTAAATTTGTATTTGTTCTAGTCATGTTTATGTAACCGGTTTTATGTATTTGGATTCGAATCACCCGATCAACTTTAATGTAACTGGTTCTTATATATTATTAGTCATGGTTTATGTAACTAGTTTTTAAAGTGTAACCGGTTTCTTTTAAAAAAGATTAAAACTTTTTTAAATAACCACTTAAAGTCATAAAACATAAACATATATAAATAATCACTTCATTTTATTAGCGTAACGGCGAACATTTTATTGTACAACGACAAACTACAAACATTATTAAACATAAAAACACAAAATAAGAAAAAACCGTTCGTCGTCTTCATCCCGCTCTGTACGCCCATTAAGCTTTGTTACCGGGGGCTGGAGTTGCAGAGTCGGACGACTCTCCCCGCTTCCGCTTTGATGGCGTCCCAATGTTTTTTTTGGCAATACTTATTGGTATGCTTTGGAGAGTGGCGTTCGACACCGCTTTCAGAAACTTCCCATAGTACTTGCACCGCACCATCTCCTGTGAGTCGGTCATAACCACAAAAGTCATAGTGCGTCTAAACATCCAGGCATCTTGTGGTTTCGATTACGATAACAAAATCATCATTGCTTGCTGGTTTAAGCGGATTTGCGATTTAAAGTGTGTTTTAGAGTTAGAGAAGTGGTTTAACTAATCCTAAACATAACATATCTATTTATAGTACGTGTGTGTGTATAATAGTCAAAATCCGGTTCCAACGGTCCAAAAACAGCTACATTGCCGTTGGAACCGGTTTCCCAACGTTTAAATGGCGTTCAAAAATAGAAAACCCAGTTGTACCCGATTTCAGGTATAACCCGGAACCGTTCCCTACCCTACTGTTTCCACTGGGGTTTTATTTTCTCCTGTCGGGTCGGGTCGAGTCCGGTTCGGTTCCTGAAAAGATCCGGTTATCCGGTTCCATTTTATACCCGGTTTCAAA